>NC_086446.1:176848375-176980875 GCF_028390025.1 Pseudophryne corroboree
GCCAGTGCACACCAGTTAGTCCTAAAGCTTTCTTTAGATGTGCCCAGTCTCCTGCGGAGCCGCTATTCCCCATGGTCCTTACGGAGTCCCCAGCATCCACTTAGGATGTTAGAGAAAAGGGAGTTTTAAATATCCCACGATCTCCTGATAAAGGCGAGGTCCAGAGAGCAGTTGTTGGTCGGCGTAGCGCTATCTCAGGAGGTGCTACACCAGCACTGGTTGGATTCTGAATATTCCAAAGTCACAGCTGGTTCCTGCGACACGTCTACTGTTCCTGGGGATGATTCTGGACACAGTCCAGAAAAAAGTGTTTCTCCCAGAGGAGAAAGCCAAGGAGCTGTCATCTCTAGTCAGAGGCCTCCTGAAACCGAAACAGGTGTCGGTGCATCACTGCACGCGAGTCCTGGGAAAAATGGTAGCTTCCTACGAAGCAATTCCATTCGGCAGGTTCCATGCCAGAACTTTTCAGTGGGACCTGTTGGACCAGTGGTCCGGATCGCATCTTCAAATGCATCGGTTGATAACCCTGTCTCCAAGGACCAGGGTGTCTCTGTTGTGGTGGCTGCAGAGTGCTCATCTCAAAGAGGGCCGCAGATTCGGCATACAGGACTGGGTCCTGGTGACCACGGATGCCAGCCTTCGAGGCTGGGGGGCAGTCACACGGGGAAGAAACTTCCAAGGACTTTGGTCGAGTCAGGAGACTTCCCTACACATAAATGTTCTGGAACTAAGGGCCATTTACAATGCCCTAAGTCAGGCAAAGCCCCTGCTTCAAAACCAGCCGGTTCTGATCCAGTCAGACAACATCACGGCAGTCGCCCATGTAAACCGACAGGGCGGCACAAGAAGCAGGACGGCGATGGCAGAAGCCACAAGGATTCTCCGATGGGCGGAAAATCACGTGTTAGCACTGTCAGCAGTGTTCATTCCGGGAGTGGACAACTGGGAAGCAGACTTCCTCAGCAGGCACGACCTCCACCCGGGAGAGTGGGGACTTCATCCAGAAGTCTTCCAAATGATTGTAAACCGTTGGAAAGGCCACAGGTGGACATGATGGCGTCCCGCCTAAACAAAAAGCTACAAAAGTATTGCGCCAGGTCAAGAGACCCGCAGGCGATAGCTGTGGACGCTCTAGTGACAACGTGGGTGTACCGGTCGGTTTATGTGTTCCCTCCTCTTCCTCTCATACTCAAGGTACTGAGGATAATACGGAGAAGAGGAGTAAGAACTATACTCATTGTTCCGGATTGGCCAAGAAGAGCTTGGTACCCGGAACTTCAAGAAATTATTTCAGAGGACCCATGGCCTCTACCGCTCAGACAAGACCTGCTGCTGCAGGGGCCCTGTTTGTTCCAAGACTTACCGCGGCTGCGTTTGACGGCATGGCGGTTGAACACCGGATCCTGAAGGAAAAGGGCATTCCGGAGGAAGTCATTCCTACGCTGATTAAGGCTAGGAAAGAAGTAACCGCAAACCATTATCACCGCATATGGCGAAAATATGTTGCGTGGTGTGAGGCCAGGAAGGCCCCAACGGAGGAATTTCAGCTGGGTCGATTTCTGCACGTCCTACAGTCAGGGGTGACTATGGGCCTAAAACTGGGTTCCATTAAGGTCCAGATTTCGGCTCTGTCGATTTTCTTCCAAAAAGAACTGGCTTCACTACCTGAAGTTCAGACATTTGTCAAAGGAGTGCTCCATATTCAGCCTCCTTTTGTGCCTCCAGTGGCACCGTGGGACCTCAACGTGGTGTTGGGTTTCCTAAAGTCACATTGGTTTGAGCCACTTAAAACCGTGGATTTAAAATATCTCACGTGGAAAGTGGTCATGCTTTTGGCCTTGGCTTCGGCTAGGCGTGTGTCGGAATTGGCGGCTTTATCATGTAAAAGCCCCTATTTGATTTTCCATATGGATAGGGCAGAATTGAGGACTCGTCCCCAGTTTCTTCCTAAGGTGGTATCAGCTTTTCACTTGAACCAACCTATCGTGGTGCCTGCGGCTACTAGGGACTTGGAGGACTCCAAGTTACTGGACGTAGTCAGGGCCTTGAAAATTTATGTTTCCAGGACGGCTGGAGTCAGAAAGACTGACTCGCTATTTATCCTGTATGCACCCAACAAGCTGGGTGCTCCTGCTTCGAAGCAGACTATTGCTCGCTGGATTTGTAGCACAATTCAGCTTGCGCATTCTGCGGCTGGCCTGCCGCAGCCTAAATCGGTAAAAGCCCATTCCACGAGGAAGGTGGGCTCTTCTTGGGCGGCTGCCCGAGGGGTCTCGGCTTTACAACTTTGCCGAGCTGCTACTTGGTCAGGGGCAAACACGTTTGCAAAATTCTACAAATTTGATACCCTGGCTGAGGAGGACCTTGAGTTCTATCATTCGGTGCTGCAGAATCATCCGCACTCTCCCGCCCGTTTGGGAGCTTTGGTATAATCCCCATGGTCCTTACGGAGTCCCCAGCATCCACTAGGACATCAGAGAAAATAAGATTTTACTCACCGGTAAATCTATTTCTCGTAGTCCGTAGTGGATGCTGGGCGCCCGTCCCAAGTGCGGACTGCCTGCAATACTTGTATATAGCTATTGTTACCTAAAAGGGTTATTGTTGAGCCATCTGTTGAGAGGCTCTGTTATGTTCATACTGTTAACTGGGTATAATATCACGAGTTATACGGTGTGATTGGTGTGGCTGGTATGAGTCTTACCCGGGATTCAAAATCCTTCCTTATTGTGTCAGCTCTTCCGGGCACAGTATCCTAACTGAGGTCTGGAGGAGGTTCATAGTGGGAGGAGCCAGTGCACACCAGGTAGTCCTAAATCTTTCTTAGCTGTGCCCAGTCTCCTGTGGAGCCGCTATTCCCATGGTCCTTACGGAGTCCCCAGCATCCACTACGGACTACGAGAAATAGATTTATCGGTGAGTAAAATCTTATTTTCTCTGATTCCACCTCCTCTTCGCTACCTCTCTCAGTTGGAGTACCGCAAGGCTCAGTCTTAGGTCCTCTGCTTTTCTCTATCTATACCACATCTCTTGGCAAACTAATCAACTCTTTCGGATTTCAGTACCATCTGTATGCGGATGATACTCAAATCTACCTATCCTCCCCAGATTTGTCACCATCTGTATTTGCCCGTGTCACTGAATGCCCTTCTGCCATTTCATCTTGGATGACATCTCACCAACTTAAACTAAGTATTTCAAAAACAGAATTAATTGTATTTCCACCGGCCAATAGTAGTTACCAACCTGATATCTCTATCACTGTTGAGAACTCGACAATCATCCCTACCCCACAAGCTCGCTGCCTAGGTGTCATTCTTGACTCTGGACTGTCCTTTGTTCCCCACATTCAGTCTGTCTCAAGATCATGTTACATACATCTAAGAAACATATCCAAAATACGACCATATCTTACACAAGACAAGACAAGACTCTAATCGATGCTCTCATTATCTCCCGCATTGATTATTGTAATAGTCTCCTGACCAGTCTTCCCAAACATAGGCTCTCACCACTACAGTACATTTTGAATGCAGCTGCGAGGCTAATCTTCCTTGCTAGACGTTCATTGTCTGCAGATCCGCTCTGTCAGTCCCTCCATTGGTTACCAGTATTCTACCGTATTAAATATAAAATACTTTTACTGACATACAAGGCTATTAACCAAACTTCACCAACATGCATCTCTTCACTCATCTCAAAATATCTCCCTACCCGACCTCTCCGCTCTTCACAAGATCTGCGTCTCTCATCCACACGCATTACTTGTTCACACTCAAAATTACAGGACTTTATCCGGGCTTCACCCACTCTGTGGAATGCCCTCCCATGCACAATAAGACTCTCCTCTAGTCTCCAGACCTTTAAACTTTCCCTGAAAACTCACCTCTTCTGACAAGCCTATCAAATTCCAGACCCACACACATAACCTTCATTGCTTCCCTAAATAATTACATCCGCTCTGTACAGTACACATAACATCACATACCTTGTCTTTCTTTACTCTCACACCCTCCTGGCATTTGGCCAACATTGCGGGGTGATCATATCATACAACCCATTAAGAACCTAGCAATCTGGTGGACCATTATGCAATAGGTAGCATCTATCCTTGTGTATCAATGCCTATTTTCCTATAGATTATAAGCTTGCGAGCATGGCCTTCCTACCTCTGTCTGTCTGTTTTTACACTGTTTTGTTCTATTACTGTTGTTCTAATTGTAAAGCGCAACAGAATATGCTGCGCTATATAAGAAACTGTTAATAAATAAATAGTCCATAACACAGTCTCGTGGGTGATTATCTCATTAATGTAGGGAACACCCCTGTCTCTCCAGCCATTTATCTCATTTAAGTAATCTTACCTGCAAAACTAAATTTATTTTTATTTTTTTGTAAGTTGGTTAATCACTTAATTTACATAGGGCATTATTCAGACCCTGTTGCAGATGGCTGAAAATAGCAAACAGACTATATTCGTCCATCTGCGCACGTGCTGCGGCCACAGTGCGTGTGCATGGACTATCATGATTGCTTTCCGGAAAGGATACGTTTGCATCATGATTGACAGGCGACAAGGCATCCAGGGGTGACAACGAAGTGGTGGCGGGGGGGGGGGGGGGTACACCAGGAAACGCAGGCACGTCATGGCCGTTTTCGGGGCTGGCCGATGACGTTGTCTGCGTTTCCTGTGATCAGAAACATGGTGGCAGTGCCCCTGCCTACACAGCATGGCTCTATTTGAGGTTTTTGCAATGCGATTGCAATTGAATTGTGATCGCATCATGGGGCAGCACCACACATGCTGGGCGGCCTTGCCCTATGCTGGGCAGCTACCAGCATGTGATTTTAGTGGTCGCAGATTTTGCTAAAATAACAAAATCTGCGACCAGCTTTGAATAACCCCCAAAATATTAGCTCTTGGAAATCTTCGCAGTCAGACAGATGCCATCATATGAGGAAAAAACGTATACAGCGCTCTTTGACACAGTATGATCTATGTAAATATACTTTTAATAATATTGTTAAAATAGTTTGAACAAAATAAAAACATTCAATCTAAAATAGTATTCTTGTATTCTATGTCTCACTTTTTGAGTATAGGTGGACTTTGAGACCTAATTAGTCCTAACACCAACCAATATGCAGAGCACCAATTGGTACGTTTAAAACCAGCATGAATACAGTCAAATATACGGACCAGATGTGTGATAATTTATCCAATTAGATGTAATTTACCCAGTCTGTGTTCCGTTTGAAAAGGTTCCCATAGGTGCAAGTTCGTATGGCAACGATGACAATTTTTTGGGGTCCTGGTTCACAGTTCACTGGAGGTTCCGTGTTCCGATGAGTGGATTCTCCTATATGCGTAGTGGGCAATGGCAAGCCAATATGGAGTCCTGGTTCACGGAAACCAAAGGATGCAGGGTCCTGACTGTAGATGGTGATGTAATGGTGGTGCTGGTCAGCAAATGTCCACACAGGTCTCAGCCTAACGCGTTTCGCTGCTCCAGGCAGCTTTGTCAAAGGTATACCTTTGACAAAGCTGCCTGGAGCAGCGAAACGCGTTAGACTGAGACCTGTGTGGACATTTGCTGACCAGCACCACCATTGCATCACCATCTACAGTCAGGACCCTGCATCCTTTGGTTTCCATGAACCAGGACTCCATATTGGCTTGCCATTGCCCACTACGCATATAGGAGAATCCACTCATCGGAACACGGAACCTCCAGTGAACTGTGAACTAGGACCCAAAAAAATTGTCATCGTTGCCATACGAACTTGCACCTATGGGAACCTTTTCAAACGGAACACAGACTGGGTAAATTACATCTAATTGGATAAATTATCACACATCTGGTCCGTATATTTGACTGTATTCATGCTGGTTTTAAACGTACCAATTGGTGCTCTGCATATTGGTTGGTGTTAGGACTAATTAGGTCTCAAAGTCCACCTATACTCAAAAAGTGAGACATAGAATACAAGAATACTATTTTAGATTGAATGTTTTTATTTTGTTCAAACTATTTTAACAATATTATTAAAAGTATATTTACATAGATCATACTGTGTCAAAGAGCGCTGTATACGTTTTTTCCTCTCTTGTTCCTTGAAGGGTTTGACTACCCCTTATTATTCAGCTGCTAGGACTAGCCACCCATCACAGCGCCTGCATATATACTTGATATATATATTTCCAGATGCCATCATATGGTGTGTACCATCATATGGTGTGAGATTTTTTCTTACGATTTTGACTATATAGTCAAAATCGTAAGAAAAGTTAGTGCAGATCGCAAGGCAAAAGTCACCTTGCAATCCTGATTCGATGCCGATGCGCGGTCGGCATCGCAAGAATAGATAGACTGTGCAGGCAAGTCAATTTTGACTATCTCTATAGAAGAGATAGTCAAAGTTGACACTTAGCCAAAATCGCACATAGTCAGTATCGCAAGCACACTCATTATATGCTTGCGATACCGACTATGTGCCGACCTAGCCCCTGTCACATAGTGAGAATCGGGCATAGCCCGAATCTCACCTTGTGTATGGGCCTTTATTCTGCCAATCTTTGTGCATCAGAGACTGGGTGCAATACAAGAAAAGTGACAAGAGAGCATTTGTGCTCTGGTTTTGCTTTTCTGTGGTTAATAAATGACCCATTCTGTTCTGAAAAGGAATAGTTCACACGCAAATCAGATCCTTCACTGTATCAAGCCATATGCAGCAACGGGTCTTATTTCATGCAAACCAGACCAATAATACAATTCATACATGAGACTGAAATATAAAATACACTTTGATATCCATTATGACTTGCACAGCTAAATAGTGTTGCTGTCTAAACTGAGTAATTAAAAGAGGAAGCCAGTGTTTAGTACATCGATAAAGTCATGTAACAGACTTTGTATTAACATAATATGAAACATTAGCTTGAATCAGCTATGTAACCACCCTCTTCATCTGCTTATTGTAGAGAAAGCGCTCTCTATGGAAACCTAATCTTAAGGAAAGGCGTGATCAGCCCAAGTGATCTGGTGTAAATAACAGCTCTTCTGTTCCAGAGATATCAGCGGAGTTTGGATCTCACAAACATGTAATTTTCTCTATTTCGAATATCTGTTGTCTGCATGTTTTGGATTTACTGCTTGGAAACTGCAGTATAATATTTTCACAATGTTACAGCACTGTCTCTAATTTGATGAACACATTGTTTGCCAAAGAACCCAATACACATTTCCATCAGTACATGATCAGTGTGGAATTTTCTGTACCCTTTTCTATCCAGTCTTATGCTAATGCTTTGCACTTAATTTAACCACATGTATTAAAGCATGTATTGCTTTAAGCTGTCTCTATATATTGCTGCAAGATGGGTTATCTGAAGTAGTCCAGACTATGTTGTAAGGGTTAACATATATAATATGCTTTCCTATTAGGTATTATTTAAGATACAGCATGTGCCAACACATCTAAACACTGTGAGGCAGGCAACCAATGACAGAGTCTGACTTCAGTATGAGGTAGTGTGTGCATAATGGGATTGGATGGTTTTGCTGTTGCTCAAAGAAATCCGTTTCCATAGTAACACTTTCATCTTCAGATATAACAGCCTAGAATCAGCATGGGAAGGGATAGCAGATTATCCCAATGGGAGCAGTAACTACTTTATTGCGGCAACTGCTTGCAGTGCATGCATACACGAGAATATGCTGAAATGCAGCTGTATTTTGCAGATCAGAGATAAAACCAACCAGACCGATACATAATGTATTATACTGCACTTAGATTACATATGTACTGCATTTTCATATGCAAATGCGGTATATCTATCCATTAATATATGGCAGATAATATATATGCAGCCAAAATTTACCAGATTATTAGGACACTCCTGCTTGCCTTAATCACAGGTTAGCACGAGCCAGTATGATTAAGCAAATCTCTATTAGACAAAAGGCACCAGGCTAAATCATTTTATTACAAACAATAGGACTGTCTGAATTACAGTACCTCTTCACCACTTACATGAAATGTGCAATAGATTTCAATTAATATGAACTTTTAAAAGTAATATTCCCATGCTTTGTACTTAAAGCGACATTTAGAGTTTTTGTCTATGGCTGTCTTCGGCTTATTACAAATTATGGTGGTATAGGTGATCCCGGTCTTCTTCTGGTTCTCTCACAATTTTCCGGACCGGCACCCTTAGCTGTTGTCTTGGGAAATCCGGCTGGAAATCCTGACGAGAATGGTACAAGTGGTCTCTGTCCTCTTCAGCTATAAGGCAATAGGTAAATAGTTGCACTAATTATTTTGGTTCAGCTGCATTATCCTGTGATATTTCTCATAGGGGTAGATCCTATCCTCCTTCATTCTATCCTGCAGGTAATGCCCTCAGTGGTGCAGTCTGTGCAGGTAACAGTTGTTTGGGCTGATTTACAGATGCCCTACGCTCCTCACATCCACATGATGAGTGTAAAAAAATATATATACAGTTTGATTTGTTTTAAGTGGGTGTCTCTCATTTTAATACAATGCTATTGCTTTTCCAGCTTGTAATCGATAATATGGTCAGTGGTAGCCTTTTAAGATTACTTTTGGTTCACTCAGAAGTTCTGTTTTCAAAATGACCGTTTCATTTCTATGCAAACTATAGTGCAGGTGCACTTTTTATACACTAACGTACAACCAACAATCTGTTGGTACCTCGTTGTCCTAGATGGACATCCAAAGTTTAATCAAAGCATAAAGATAATTCTTACTGCTGATATTAGTCTATTCTCGGAAATGTATGTGGTGTCTTACTCTTGGGCCACAACCTGTCAAACCTCACCTGCCAGTGACTCTGTTGTACATATCTAGCAGCATGCTTTCAGAAAATGCACGCAGAATGCTTTTTACTAAACATAAGTGTAGCATCATGGATGACAAGCACTTAAAGGCTTATTTCACCATAACATTATTTCTAACAAATATCCCCCTACATCAACTAACAAAGCCATGGTGATCCTATGTGAAAGGTCCTGCAGTTTGGGAGAACTCACATCATGACCGTTCTTTAACTGCTAATTTTCTACACTGATAAATCTCAGAGGGTGCAGTGGGTAGCGCCCAGTGTACGGATCCATCCAATCGACATCTGTGTTATAAACTGCAAGTAACATAACACTTTTCATTTGAATTTAGGAGAACTCACCCCTGTTAGTGTCCCTGCACTACTTTTAATAACAAGAAAGGAGAGCTTTGAAGCACCAGCAGGAGTGCGTACTCCCGAATCCCTGCACGGAACGTTCACAGACTTTCTAGTTGAGGGGAGACTCCTTTTCTTTAAAATACATTTATGGTGGAACTATACTATAATGTTCATCTCTCATGAGAATGAAAATGAATTCACGCAAATTAAATGATAGCTAGATGTTGCTTTAGCCATTTTTAGCAATTCTATGTAGGCTTCAGTGAAAGAGTATAGCTTTCTATCAATGGGATGGATCAGTTTCTCCATCATACTGTGTATAAATATTCCACAATTGACTGCCTACAGTATGTGTAACAAAATCATTTGTTTACCTTGGGGTATTACCACAATGGATTCGAAGGCCATTGCAACATCATTTTGTACAGGTGGTTCAATTGCCAACAAGCCCAGCTCACTGCAAAGTGGAGGAACAGTAAGTATACATCATCTTAATACACAATCTATAAAGGTTCAAGCAGAAATCACATACCATAATTGCAGTTACAGTCTGTGCGCAGCACCTGCTCTTGGTAGCAACACACGTGTGTTTAATTATGCCCCTAAGACACTACTTGGATGAAAAGTACACTTTTTTTTATATACAGTAAACAGTAGTCACAGCCACATTGGCTTTAAATACTCCCTCTGGGGCTTAATGCGCTGAGTACCCCATAGATTCTGGGTACTTAACTGGGAATCTATGGATTACACCGGAGGTTTAGCCACACTGCAAACACCACAGCTAATTGAGTTTGCCCCTGTGCGTGTATTGAGGTATATATTTATGTATATATATTTCTTCACTTACATGTCACGCTTCATGTCTCTCTGCTTTTCATCCAGTTGTGTCAGGACCTTGAAGGGAAAAACATCCTATAACTAAAAGTTGGATATGACTTGTCTTGAAGCTATGTAAAATGAAGACATTAATACTTTCTTTTGATTTTAGTTATTCAGTTGCTAATCCTTATTTTCCTCATCTACAGCAAAGGAAAGTAATACCTGGATATGAAATCTTAAAAAAAGGAAATAAATCATTTGTGGATAACTTTTCGAGTTGTGCACCATGCAGAAAGTAGCCTAATTTTCAGGAGAAATATATGTACAACATATGGGATAGTAGTCAGAATGCTTCTTTTATTATCTTTCTTGCTGTAATAAATTATCTATATTACACTATATATATTATTAGAAGTGTATAATAATGATCCTCGATATATTATGTTTTTATCTGTAGTTAATATTCCACCACATAGCACAGTGTTCCGCTGCCTGCTCTGTTTTACTGTTATGGGCTATGAAAGAAACGCATTATAATAAAGCACTGCAGCTGGAAAATTACATGGTTTTAGACTTGTCAGATTGTTTTTACGCATGCCAGGATCATGTAGCCGAATACTTGGCAGTATGTATCCACAGCTAGGGCGACACTGGCTTTGCTGAATAGCAAAGTACAAATTAAAAATGACCATTTTGGGAGTTGGCTGTAGGAACTTGATTACTTTTAATGCCATATTTTTATGATTTGGAGTCTTTTCATGGCATCACGTTTGGCTATTGAAACAATAGTGTTCCAGTAATCCATTGTCTATAATCCCAATAATAAAGTCTCTCTATGTGGGTAAACAGCATGTCAAGTTAATGAACTGCAGACTGCTCAAGAAAACGGTCACTCTTCTCTATAACTTATGGTACATTGTATTCTGACGGCCGAGAAGGTGACTACAATGGGCACTATGTGTGCTGTCTACATTATGAAAATTGGGAACAAGTAGGGAATATTTGACATAAAGACAGTTTGTTTTCCTGGGACACTAACTATAATTTCTTACCTATATAACAAACACAAATGCATGGTGACTTTAGCTAGTGGAAATACGATAGTCTGGAGATTAGTAAACTAATCCTTGCTTGACTTTGCACTTTATTCACTATATGCCATATAGAAGTAACAAGACACATCTGTTGCATTAATGATGAAACTAATTTGTAGGTCAGTGACTCCATATAAAATATCTACATATATTATGGGATGAGATAGCACTCTTCATTCTTCTTGCTAGATTGTGACTAAATATAACCTATGGAATACTTAGGACTTTATGTGAGTAAGCTCCTGTTCTTTCTATCAAGATATTGCCGTGTTGATTGGTATTTATACCCATACACTTCACCATCACCAATTTAAAGTTGGTGAACAAAATTAATTTTCTAGTCCTTTATTACAGAGCCAGCAAAGCTCTTGGATATGTCTTATGGCTCTAGTTACTGCTAGGTGCACAACATAGAGTATTGACAAAGCCTGATCATTTGTTAGGCACTGACCTAATAAAAGGCTCAATTAAACCAGTCGGGTCCTCTGTTTATGGAAATGTCATATGACTACACCGTTCTATCCGGTTACCAGTCTCATCCTTACCTTGGTATTGCCTGGCACAATGGCCATGATGACCAAAACTGCAACACAAGACACAATTACTGGAGACCTAGAATGATAAGAGAACACACAATTATAGCATTCATCTTATTACCATCTATAGTGTGTACGTTTGGGGTTATTGTTCACATTTTCTATAACTGGTAAAATACTTGGGTGTCCTTTTTCTCACAAGTTAAACATACTTTTTTGCATACATTAATTCATCAGAAGTTTCCTTGTTTCTTGCTCTGTTGTAGTATAAATAATTTGCTCTAAAGATTTCAGCAGTGCAGTGGCCATATGAGGATGTCATTTTGGCTCTACCAAGCAATGCACTGTGAACCACCCTTCTCTACACAGCAAATATTGCCATACAATCGATATTCTGGTTACAGGTTTGTCCTTATACACCTATTCTTTTTGTGCCATATTATTTGAGACGCCTGGCATGACTTCTCTGCCTTGGGTAGCGATAACTGTTCTTCTTACATAATTTGGCTTCTTAATTCACAAATAATGTACAGTGTATTACATAGCTAATACTGTACTATACTGTATTTAGGATTAGTATTTTTTTGTTGCAAATGAATTGGTATAAAGTAGCAGATTAAGCATAACTACAGTACTTGTGCCATGCTTTTTATGCATAATCTGATACTTTATGTCGGTTCCTTTGTGACAAAAAGTGCTAATCCTGAACACAGTACTTAGGGCCTACTTCAGACCTGATCGCAGCAGCAACTTTGTTAGCAGATGGGCAAAACCATGTGCACTGCGGAGGAGGCAGATATAACATGTGCAGAGAGTTAGATTTGTGTGGGTTATATTGTTTCTGTGCAGGGTAAATACTGGCTGCTTTATTCTTACACTGCAATTTAGATTTCAGTTTTAACACACCCCACCCAAATCTAACTCTCTCTGCACATGTTATATCTGCTCCACCTGCAGTGCAAATGGGGCCCGATTCAGACCTGATCGGTGCTGTGCGTTTTTGCACAGCAGTGATCAGGTCTGAACTGCGCATGCGCCGGCGCGTGCCAGACAGCCGACGGCTGTCGTAGCTCTGCGATCGCCTCTCCCTGATTGACAGGCAGAGGCGGTCGCTGGGCGGGAGGGGGCAAGCCGGCTGCATTTGGCTGCTGTTTAGGGGGCATGGTCCAGGCAACGCAGGCATGCCCAGACCGTTGGGGGGGGCCGTGGCGGCTGCATGACATCACACGCAGCCACTGCGACCCGGGCAGCGACGAGTAGCTCCCTGCCAGCGCGCAGGAGCTGTGCTGGCTGGGAGCTACTCCTGAAGTACAAAAGCATCGCCGCTGTGCAATGCTTTTGTACTTGTGCGAGGGGGCAGGGACTGACATGCGGGGTCAGTCTGACTGATTTGCTAAATTTAGCACATGTACAATCAGGTCTGAATTGGCCCCATGGTTTTGCCCATCTAGTAACAAATTTGCTGCTACGGATCAGGTCTGAATTAGGCCCTTAGTACACAATTAGCTAATTAAGGAGCAAAATTCAGGAAAGTACGTAATCTGGGTAAAAAAGGCAAAAAACAGATGTACTATACCGCAGGTTCAATTAGTTCTGTTGACAACTGAAGTAAAAAATGAGACTTGTTATAGACCGTGATTCATTAATAAACTTGATCTGTTTAGTACACCCTAAAAAAATTGTGATCACTGAAAGAAGTTACATTTAAACTGTCTTGTTAGCATGTTTAGTAAGTATAATATATTATTAATTCTTTGTGGCCATTTAACGTGTCTAGCATAAGGATGAACAGCCCGTGTTTGTAATTGTTCCTTTTTTTTGTATTAAGTAACCTCTAGTATTCCTCAATTGTGCGTACTACATAATAATTAATCAGCTTTTAGTGACTAATCCAAACTTGATTTGTATATGCAATCTAAATCACCAATATAGAGAATAAATAATTTGATATAAATTTGAATATTTACCCCTTCATGGCTGTGCTTCACTGTCTTTTCGTGAGCGCAGTGCCACAAGAAATAGTAGTTAGTTAAGAGCAAAGTTCAGATCCCCACCTCATTTAGGGAACTTTGGACTCATTGGATGACAAGCTATGTTTAACACTTTTTTTTCCCACACACGCATACATTATCTACATTGGTGCTTTAAATCTCCAAATATCTTCTAGATGAGCATTGCATAGTTATCATTTTATACAGTTCATCTGAGATTTGGGCTGTGTGGGGGCACACCAGAAACACACACTGCACAGAGTCCAGTTCAGACCTGTGTATGGAAGTCACTCTGTGCCACTAATAATTGGCTACAGACTCCTTTGGGGTCCAGCACCTACTAGCCCTAAAGATTTTCACCATAGTATCCTGCACAGAAACGTGGCATTGCATAAAACAACCCTGCATTGCAAAATTTGCCAAAA
Organism: Pseudophryne corroboree; assembly: GCF_028390025.1. NCBI lineage: Eukaryota > Metazoa > Chordata > Amphibia > Anura > Myobatrachidae > Pseudophryne > Pseudophryne corroboree. The sequence goes on from NC_086446.1 coordinate 176,862,446, forward strand.
TACAAGATCAGCTAAATGTAAGGGTCAGGATTCAGTTAAGCGTAAGTGACAATATACTTGTTAAATTGAGCAAGTGGAGAGGCCACAATCCGGTAAACAGCAAGGAAATGTTAATGCATTTTAGTACAATATTTAACCCCTTGCAAATGTACGGGTAATATAGGAATGAGGAGTCCCTACCTAGCTATTGTAGTAGTAAATATTACCAAAAAATGTTTTAATGTCAACACAAAGCATATGTGTTGGAGCCTAGATTACATGTTTTAGAGTGGTATATGGGAGACTTGTAACCCCTTCTGCTACTTTTCCAATATTCATTTTACACAAAATATACATATATGGCTAGGCATATATTAGCTTATCCCTGCTAATTAGTGGTGAAATATTTTGCAGAGGGCTTTTTAAGTTAAAGTTAGCTCTCCTTTTTCTACAGGACGGCTCTCTCCTACTTGTTTATATGCTTTCACTAAATGAACACTTAATAGAGTGGAGGACAGCTGTACAAGTAAATATGTAGATAAAGTAGTGTTTAATGCATAAATGGATGTATAGCCTGGTGGTTAACAAAAAGGCTTATCTGGAGAAAGTGAAATAATAGTTTGTCCTTGTGATCCCATATTGGAACTCAATACTAATGCTTCTACTAGGGGATATCCAATTAGGGGTGAAACAACATTGGGGGGGGGGTTGCACTTTTCTCTTACGTCCTAGAGGATGCTGGGGACTCCAAAAGGACCATGGGGTATAGACGGGATCTGCAGGAGACATGGGCACACTAAAAGACATTGACTGGGTGTGAACTGGCTCCTCCCTCTATGCCCCTCCTCCAGACCTCAGTTAGATTCTGTGCCCAGGAGTGACTGGACACACACTAGGGGAGCTCTACTGAGTTTCTCTGGAAAGACTTTTGTTAGTTTTTTTATTTTCAGGGATACCTGCTGGCTACAGGCTCCCTGCATTGTGGGACTGAGGGGAGAGAAGTCAGACCTACTTCTTCTTAGTTCAAAGGCTCTGCTTCTTAGGCTACTGGACACCATTAGCTCCAGAGGGTTTGATCACTTGGTGCACCTAGCTGCTTGTTCCCGGAGCTGCGCCGTCACCCCCCTCACAGAAGCCAGAAGAGAGAAGCCGGGTGAGTATTAGAAGAACAGAAGGCTTTAGACGGCAGAAGACTTCAGTGACGGAGGTACAGAGTAGCGGTCGCGCTGCGCTCCATGCTCCCACACACACCAACGGCACTCATTGGGTGCAGGGCGCTGGGGGGGGGGGGGGGCGCCCTGGGCAGCAGTTACTGAAGGATTTCTTGCACTGGCACAAGGCATATTCGGTGCCCGTATACGATACCCCCGCCAGTTTAAAGAATTCAAATTTGAGCGGGACTACAGCGTGCCGGGAAGGGGCGGGGCTTAGCCGCACAGCTTACCAGCGCCATTTTCTCTCTCCACAGCCGCTGCAGAGACGGACCTCCAAGCTCCTTACAAGTAACAAGGGAGCAAAACGGTGTGGGGGGGGGGGGAGTGGGGGGTACACATGTAATTTGGTGCTTTATATGTATATTACAGCGCAAACACCATATATTATTTGTTTGTAGTATATGGGCGCTGGGGTGTGAGCTGGCATACTCCCTGTGTGTTCTCCCTACAGGCTTCCCTGTGGGTCTGTCCCCTTTATTTGGCCAGTGTGGGTGTGTCGGTACTACGTGTCGACATGTCTGAGGCTGAGTGTTCCTCCCCGGAGGAAGTTACTGGGGGCGCAGAAAAGGACTGCTGATTGGGTGAATTTGTTGAGTACACTGAATGCAAATGTGGCTTTATTTTCTAAGAGGCTGGATAAATCTGATTCTCAGACACAAACATGGAGGAAATCCATGGAGGACGCTTTGTCTCAGGTACAGACCCCCTCAGGGTCACATAAACGTTCATTTACCCAAATGGCAGATACCGACACAGACTCTGATTCCAGTGTCGATTTCAATGAAGCTACTTTACATCCAAAGGTAGTTAAGAGTATTCAGTACATGATTGTGGCTATTAAAGATGTTTTGCATATTTCTGAGGAACCTCCTGTTCCAGATACAAGGGTTTGTTTATTTAAAGGGAAAAAGCCTGAGGTGAAGTTTACCCCCTCTCATGAACTGAACGCTCTTTGTGAAAAGGCTTGGGAGTCGCCTGACAAAAGGTGGCAGATTCCCAAGAGATTTTTATGGCATATCCTTTTCCCTTTGATGACAGGTAAAAATGGGAGTTGCCTCCAAATCTGGACAAGGCTCTATCCCGATTGTCCAAAAAGGTGGCACTTCCGTCTCCTGACACGGCTGCCCTCAAGGATCCGGCGGATCGCAAGCAGGAGACGACATTGAAGGCCATTTACGTTACTACTGGTGCATTACTCAGACCTGCTCTGACATCGGCGTGGGTGATTAGTGCTATTGCTAAGTGGGCTGATAATTTAGCTTCTGATATGGATACCCTTGATAAGGGTAACATTCTTTTGACTCTTGGTTATATCAAGGACGCTGCGGATTACCTAAAGGATGCGGCGAGGGATATTGGCCTCTTGGGATCAAGAGCCAATGCCATGGCGGTCTCGGCCAGGAGGGCGCTGTGGATTCATCAATGGAATGCTGATGCCGACTCCAAGAAAGCTATGGAAGCTCTTCCTTTTAAAGGTAGTGTCTTGTTTGGTGATGGGGGTAAGTCCTCTTTTCTTCCTTATGTTCCCACACAACAGAAAAAGGTGCCCCATTATCAGATGCAGTCCTTTCGGCCTAATAAATACAAAAAAGGAAAGGGCTCGTCCTTCCTCGCTTCAAAGGGTAGAGGAAGGGGAAAGAGGTCACCTGCCGTGACCGGCACCCAGGACCAAAAGTCCTCCCCCGCCTCTACCAAGTCCACCGCATGACGCTGGGGCTCCCCTGCGAGAGTCCGTGCCGGTTGGGGGCCGTCTCTGATTCTTCAGTCAGGTCTGGGTTCAATCGGACCTGGATCCTTGGGTCTTTCCTTGGGTCTTAGACATAGTCTCCCAAGGGTACAAACTGGAGTTTCAGGAGATACCACCCCCCACCCCCCCGCCGCTTTTTCAAGTCAGCCTTGCCAGTATCTCTTCCAGAAAGGGAAGTAGTAAACGCTGCAATACAAAAGCTGTGTCAACAGAGGGTCATTGTACCGGTTCCCCCGTCCCAACGGGGGGACGGGTTCTATTCGAGCCTCTTTGTCGTGCCGAAGCCGGACGGCTCGGTCAGACCGATTCTGAACCTAAAATCCATCAATCCATACTTGAAAACTTTCAAGTTCAAGATGGAATCTCTTCGAGCTGTGATCTCCAGCCTAGAAGGGGGGGATTTTATGGCGTCAGTCGACATAAAGGATGCCTACTTACACGTCCCGATATATCCTCCTCATCAGGCCTTCCTAAGATTTGCGGTGCAGGATTGTCATTACCAATTTCAGACGTTGCCGTTTGGGCTTTCCACGGCCCTGAGGGTTTTTACCAAGGTAATGGCGGAAATGATGGTACTCCTACGCAAGCAGGGGGTCACAATTATCCCATACTTGGACGATCTCCTGATAAAGGCGAGATCAAAGGAAAAGTTGCTAAGAAATGTGGAACTCTCCCTGTCGGTTCTGCGACATCACGGTTGGATTCTAAATTTGCCGAAGTCTCAGTTGATCCCGACAAATCGGCTGCCCTTCTTGGGCATGATCCTAGACACGGAACTACAGAGAGTGTTTCTTCAGGCGGACAAAGCTCTGGAAATCCAGACCATGGTCAAGGAACTTCTGAGACCGGCAAGAGTGTCGATTCATCAATGCACTTGAGTGCTAGGGAAGATGGTTGCGGCTTACAAAGCCATTTTGTTTGGCAGGTTTCATGCCCGTGTGTTTCAGTGCGATCTGCTGAACAAATGGTCTGGGTCTCACCTACACATGCATCGGAAAATAAGTCTATCTTCCAGGACCAGGATTTCTCTCCTGTGGTGGCTGCACGGTTCTCACCTTCTAGAGGGATGCCGTTTCGGAATCCAGGACTGGGTCCTGCTGACCACAGATGCAAGTCTCAGAGGCTGGGGCTACAGTCACACAAGAAAGAAGTTTCCAGGGAAAATGGTCAAGCCAGGTATCTTGTCTCCGCATAAATGTTCTCGAGTTAAGAGCCATTTACAACGGCCACCTGCAGGCGAAGAACCTTCTTCAGGGTCTACCTGTCCTGATCCAGTCGGACAACATAACAGCGGTAGCGTACGTAATCCGCCAAGGCGGAACAAGGAGCAGGGCGGCAATGGCGGAGGCCACAAGAGTTCTCCGCTGGGCGGAACAGCACGTAAGCGCTCTGTCAGCAGTCTTCCTTCCGGCGTGGACAACTGGGAAGCAGACTTCCTCAGCAGACACGATCTCCATCCAGGAGAGTGGGCTCTTCATCAAGAGGTATTTGCAGAAGTAACAAGGAATTGGAGAATTCCTCAAATAGACATGATGGCGTCTCGTGAAATTTCACTGTTCGTGAAATTTCATCCCTGCTGGATATTCCACGGTCAACTGTAGAAAGTGGAAGCATTTAGGAACGACAGCAACTCAGTCACAAAGTGGAAGACCACGTAAAATCACAGAGCTGGGTCAATGACTGCTAAGGAGCATAGGGGGTCATTCCGACCTGATCGCATGCTAGGTTTTTTCGCTACGCTGTGATCGGGTCCGAACTGCGCATGTTTATGCACCGCAATGCTCAGGTGCATCGTACGGGTGCAAAGCGGATCGTTGCTGAGCCATGGATTTTACGAAGAATCCATTCGCACAGCCGATCGCAAGGAGATTGACAGGAAGAGGGCATTTGTGGGTGTCAACTGACCGTTTTCTGGGAGTGGTTGGAAAAACGCAGGCGTGTCCAAGCGTTTGCAGGGCGGGTGTCTGACGTCAATTCCGGGCAAGAACAGGCTGAAGTGATCGCAGCGGCTGAGTAAGTTCTGAGCTACTCAGAAACTGCACAAAACTTTTTTGTACCGCCCGGCTGCACATGCGATTGCACACTTGCAAAGCAAACATACACTCCCTTATAGGTGGCGACTATCTGTTCGATAGCTAGCGAGCGATCAACTCGAAATGACCCCCATAGTGAGTAAAAGTCGCCAACGCTTTGCTGATCCATAGCTGAAGCGTTCCAAACTCCTATTGGTAATAATGTAAGCACAAAAACTGTCTGAGCAGCTACATGTAAGCCTCACATCACCAAGTCCAGTACCAAGCATTGGATGGATTGGTGTAAAGCACACTGAACTGTGGAACAGTGGAAACGTGTCATGTGGAGTGACGAATCATGATTCTCTGTTTGGCAGTCAGATAGGTGGGTCTGGATTTGGCGGCTGATGAGAGAACGTTACCTGCCTGACTGCATTATGGGGGTCATTCCGAGTTGTTCGCTCGCAAGCTGCTTTTAGCAGCTTTGCACACGCTAAGCCGCCGCCTACTGGGAGTGAATCTTAGTTTATCAAAATTGCGAACGAAAGATTAGCAGAATTGCTAATAGACACTTCTTAGCAGTTTCTGAGTAGCTCCACACTTACTCGGCATCTGCGATCAGTTCAGTGCTTGTCGTTCCTGGTTTGACGTCACAAACACACCCAGCTTTCGCCCAGACACTCCTCCGTTTCTCCAGCCACTCCCGCGTTTTTCCCAGAAACGGTAGCGTTTTTTCACACACTCCCATAAAACGGCCAGTTTCTGCCCAGAAACACCCACTTCCTGTCAATCACATTACGATCACCAGAACGAAGAAAAAACATCGTAATGCCGTGAGTAAAAAACCTAACTGCATAGCAAATTTACTTGGCGCAGTCGCACTGCGGACATTGCGCATGCGCATTAGCGACTAATCGCTCCGTTGCGAGAAAAAAATAACGAGCGAACAACTCGGAATGACCCCCAATGTTAACTGTGACGTTTGGTGGAGGAGGGATACTGGTATGGGGCTGTTTTTCAGGGGCGGTATTCATGTGACCAGCGTTCGGGAGACTGACAGTAACATGACCTCCTCCACCATCCCGACTGCTCACTATCCCGGTCAGCTGTACTACACCCGGTTTTCAGGGTTTGGACTAGGCCCCTTTATCTCCAGTGAAGGGTATTCTTAATGTTTTAGCACACCAAGACATTTTGGACAATACTATGCTTCCAAATTTGTAGCAACAGTTTGGGGAAGGACCTTTTCTATTCCAACATGACTGTGCCTCAATGCACAAAGCAAGAACTCTTAATACATGGTTTGATGAGTTTGGTGTGGAAGAACTTGAGCCAGGTCTACTCATCCAACATCAGTGCCTGACCTCATAAATGCTTTACAGAATGAATGGGCACAAATTCCTACAGAAACACTCAAAATCTGTGGAAAGCCTTCCAAGAAGAGTAGAAGCAATTCTAGCTGCAAAAGGGGGACCAACTCCATATTAAAGTATATGTATACAATGTCATTACAGTCCCCGTTGGCGTAATGGTCAGGTGTACGAACACTTTTGTCCATATAGTGTATGTCCCTAACCCTACACCAAACCCTAATAGCATTTCACAAATGACGACATTTACAATTGTGACATGTTAAAATTTCATCAATGTCAACGTTATTAATGTCTTGATTGGGACCATCAACATGCTGACCTCATTACCTGGTATAGATGTTTTGTAGTCATTACATGTGCACACTTATTTTTAATTCATCTTATACAATAGGTATCACTCTGGTATAAATCAGTGGTGTGTGGTGAGGTGAATGGCTGGGAAGGCACACATGGGGATAGGTCTGAATGCTGGGAGCCTGTCTCACCACCTACCCACTGTAACTTTCCCTTCACTACACTAAGTTACAGTGCCCATTAAGTCGCCTACCTGCATCTCTGTGTCTTCTCTTGCTGCTGCTGACTGAGCTCCGACTACAGTGCACTTTCTGGTCACATGACACATCCAAGTGTCCATCAGTGCAGAAGAGGCATGCCTCTATTAGCTCTGTGCAGCTTTACTGTCCATGGTGTGGCCCCACCCCCAGCTCTGCAAAGTAGTGTCTGACTGTAGAACCGAGGCAGAGCTGTTGCTGCCTCATATCTTGTCTTCTCAAGGGATCTCCACAATGCTGGTGTTAGCTTGAAAAAAGTATTACAATGAACAAAGATAATATCTTCTTTGTATTATTCTAATAATTTTTATATAAAATCTTAGGAGTTTTACAGGGAGTATAAGTACCCTAATTGTTCGTCCCTAGTACAAATACTGCTTCCCCATGTAAAAGCATGGAGGAGCTATCACCGCTGTTGAAGGCAAAATCACTGGCTTTATTGCATAGGGCAGAGGTTCCCAAATGCGGTCCTCAATGCACCACAACGGTCCAGGTTTTAAGTTTATCCATGCTTGGCCACAGGTGACTTAATTAGCACCTTAGTCCATTTAATTTAACCATCTGTGCTGAGCCATGGATATACCTAAAACCTGGACTGTTGGGGTGCCTTGAGGATCGCGTTTGAGAACCTCTGTCATAGGGAGAAGAGTTTCTCATTTTTCACCAGCAATGGGGCTTTTAACCCTTCCAACGGTATATACCCCCAAAGCATACCTCCCAACATGACCCTCTCCTGGAGGGACAGAATGCTCCGCTCCTGGACTTCCCTCTTAATTTATGATTGCCATCACCTGTGCTGAAACATCATTGTTATCCATTAACCTGTTCAACACAGGTGCAGACAATCATAAATTAAGGGAAAAGTCCTGGAGCAGAGCATTTGTCCCTCCTGGAGAGGGTCCTGTTGGGAGGTATGCCCAAAGTGCTTGTGTTGTGTTGCATGACACAACCTATATATGGGATGTAGTTATGTGACCGGCGGTCACGAGACCTCCCCCTACATCCCGCACCCTCACAATCCCAACGGTCGGTATGCCGGCCAACAGGGGCTATTCACACTCGTGGGTTTCCATACACCCATAAGGTAGTAACAGAACTGGTGGCGACCGCAGGTCACCACCGAGCCCGCAAGTGACTTGGTGCGCTTCCTCCCCCTACTCCGCCGGCATTCCACTGCCGGGATACCGGCGTCTGTATGCTGACCGCCGGTCACGCATACCACACCCCTATATACTCCAGGAAAGAAAATGCATTCTAGACCAACTTCACCATACTTTTATTATTGTTTCAAATGTTTTTTGGGTTATTTTATACTATTTTATTTAATTGTACCAGTGTAAAATGTTGGGAGTGTTTCTTCATATTTTATAAGATGTTGGCAGATGAATAAATTGCAAGTGGATGGCTGCAAACTGATCAAAAGACATCATCCTCCCTGCTGAATATTCATAATGATTCAGCTCTTTGTGTGCTAGAAAATGTGTGAAGACGTCTGCATGATAGCTCCACTTTCCCCTCCTGTTGTTATTACTGTTTAATTAGAGCTTCTAACAGTTAACCCACTGTGATCAGCTCGCACCTTCTCTTATTGGTATGTATCAGACACATTGCAGTACTGGTTTCCCATTCAGTTGCAGCTTATAAAAATACATGCAAGACAATCATGTCATCATTTAGCTATACATGGGAAGGATGTAGGTTGACATAAAGGGGTATATTCATTATCCTGAGATGGCGAACAGCTTCCCGAATCTCTTCACAAGCTGCTGGCAGCTTGTATAAAGCATGTAGGGGCAGGATCTATTCAGATCCCTCACTGCTGTGCTTTCCTTGGGGGGGGCAGCCGAATACAGGGTGCGGAATGGCCATGCAGCAGCATGCACGGCCAGCCCCGAGACATTACGGTACTGGCAGCGGCGGGGCGGACGTACGGCGGTCAGCCCCAGGACACACACAGGTGCCGGCAGCGTGGGGTGCGGGGCGGCAGCCGGCCAGCCCTGGGAAACACACAGGGAATACATCGGGGTGTAGAGTTGTATCTCGATCCAGAGGCACCAACAGGCTAAAGCTTTGACTGTTCCCAGGATGCATTGCATGGCCTCCTCTATAAACCCACCTATGGACACTGGAGCTCAGTTTGTAAGTTGGTGCCTGCAGTGCAGGTCACTTAACAGGGAGGGCTGCGCTAGGCAGCCCTGAAAAGAGCTTTTGTTAGAAGATTCTTCAAGGGCTGCAGCACTTTTATGTCCTAGTGACATACTGTGCTGTAGCTCCAACACCTCCCCAGTAGCACCGCATACTCCCGCTGGCCAAGTTCCCGGGTACTTGTGCCGGAGGCGCTCCGGTTTCCAGGGACACGCTGCTGGCGCTCTCCAGGATCGCGTGGCTGCTTCTTTGGGAGGAGGTAAGAGGGTCCTCCAGGTGGGACCTGCCGAAATCGCATTCCGGTCGCGGTCTTAGGAGATGGACCGCGACACTGGCATGGACATTGTGTTAGAGCAGGGACCCCACTATATCCACCAGGGCAGGGAGGACAGGTTGGATTTCACAAAAATCCATTTAACAAGGCTCTACAGTACCCGGTGGTGAGGAACCGCATAGGGGATAAGGCGCTTGACCTGTAGCCCCTCCGCCAACTCCGGACACCATCTACTGCTGGTGTTCCCGCCCTGGAGCTGCTACTCACTCTCCCTCACTCACTGACAGAGATTTGGGCGCCATTTTTTCACAAGTAGCTGCAGCTGGTCTGCGGGACTGCAGGGCAATGTCTCCTCTGTAAATCCGCCTGCTTACTCAGCACTGTGCATTTACAGTCACTTAAGTATTCTACATGTAATTTTAGACAGTGTTACTTAAGAGCTGTCACGATCCGGGTATCTGGACGCCATTTCTTACCTATCAGATGCCTCCTAAGGCTGGCTCAGCGCTCCAGGACCGGATCCCATCTGTTATCCTGATGTGCACATTCCCGCATCCTCTCCTGTCTCTCTGGACGCAGTCACAGTAACGCCTTATACATCTGGCATGGCGTCTCCCGCGGCCTCCGCCGCCGTTCCTGAGCTTCTGCATTCAGAGTGGCGATTACGTCAGCCGCGGCCTCCGCTGTGTCCGCGTGGTCGGATGTGCATCTGTCAGCCTGGCGTCTCCTATCTCCGGTGGCCGGCGCCGCCATTACTGTTTTCCAGACCACATGGTTTACAATCCAAACTTCCCTCCAAGTGTCTGCATGGGCGCAGCCATCTTGGATTCTGTCAGCTGATCTTTCCTACCAATCCGTTGTCAGTATTATTAATTTGCATAATTGCCTAGCCAATGCCTTCCTTGCTGCAGGTATAAATAGGTTGTGCCTGAGCAAGGAAGGCGTCAGTGCTTTGGTTGTCAAACCTAGTTCCAGTTTGTCTCTCTCCTGTGATTGTCTACCAGGTTCCAGCTCCTGTCTCCAGACTTCTGCTATAGAGACCCGCACCAGCATTCCATCTGCGGTGTAGCCTGACTCTCCGATCCATTCTGGACTCACCTGTTTCCAGCTACAACATCACCTGCTTCCAGCTCAGCTTCCAGCAGTGTACAGCTTCTCTTAAAGGGCCGGTGTCCTTTCTGCAGTTTACCACTCTCCACCGGTATTATTATTATTTCTCCGCTCTCAAATTCTACATTTCATCTATATTGCATCGCTCTCAAGCTTTATTTATTATTTAACTGGTTCCAGCCAGTATCCACTCCGTGCCAACACCTGTCTGGTTCTAGCCAGTACCCACAGCAGCATTTTATCTACAGCAGTCCAGCTTTCCCTGGAACACCAGCTGGTACGACCCTGGGCTTTCCTCATTGCTACAGTTGAGCCTGGTAAGGACTTTCCAACTTGCAGATAATAAGAACTGTCTCATACCACCAGAGCTCTGTGGCCCCTGCCACCCTGTAGTACCCAGGAACTGTATTATTATTTCTCTGCTGATTTTTATGTTTCTTTTTACTGCTACTGTGATGCATGGAGTTTGTCATAAATAAATATCATTGACTTTTACTCAAGTTGTCGTGGTCACGCCTTCGGGCGGTTTCTCTTCATGTTACTTACATGTCCAGGGGTCTGATACAACCTCCCAGGTTCCGGTACATCTCAGCCCCTACAACTGAGGCTGCCTTCCGTCAGCTCAGGCCCTCAGTTGTGACAGTAAGCACTGACCAAATGAATCCAGCCGGAGACCAGGATCAAGCGGCCAGGCCGATGCAAGAACTGGCAGCCCGACTTGAACATCAGGAGGCTGCACAGGGCCACATCATCCGCTGTCTCCAGGATCTCTCTACTCGGCTGGATGGGATTCAGATAACTCTCCGTGGATCAGGCGCATCTGGGGCGTCAACCACAGTGACTCCAACTATAACCCCACCCACCTTACCCGTTTCTGCTCCACGTCTTCATCTTCCAACGCCAGCAAAATTTGACGGATCTCCAAGATTCTGCAGGGGATTTCTCAACCAGTGTGAGATTCAGTTTGAGCTACAACCTGGCAATTTTCCCAGTGACCGTACAAAAATTGCCTACATCATCTCTCTTCTCAGTGGCTCAGCCCTCGACTGGGCATCACCGTTATGGGAGAGGTCCGACACCCTGCTATCTTCTTACACTGCATTCGTGTCAACATTCAGGCGCATCTTTGACGAGCCAGGCCGGGTAACTTCAGCTTCGTCTGAGATTCTCCGTTTACGCCAGGGATCACGTACTGTAGGACAATATCTTATACAGTTCCAGATTCTGGCATCTGAACTGGCATGGAACGACGAGGCCCTGTATGCTGCATTCTGGCATGGTTTATCCGAGCGTATTAAAGATGAGTTAGCTACCAGAGACTTACCCTCCAAGTTAGATGAGCTAATCTCACTTTGTACGAAAGTTGACTTACGTTTCAGAGAGAGAGCAACTGAGCGTGGAAGATCATCTGCTCCAAAATCTTCTGCTCCTCCTCCTCGCCAACTGTCACCAACTAAAGATGAACCCATGCAAATTGGCCGTTCCCGTTTAACTCCTGCTGAGCGCCGAAGACGTCTCTCTGAGTCTCTCTGTCTGTATTGTGCAGCTCCGTCTCACACTATTAATGCCTGTCCCAAACGTCCGGGAAACTCCAAATCCTAGCTCGCCAAGGAGAGGGCCGGCTAGGAGTAATGATCTCCTCTCCATCTCCTCAAGATTGTAATCTCCCAGTCTCGCTTCAAGTTGCTCAACGTTATCAGAACGTCATTGCCCTCCTGGATTCCGGAGCAGCTGGGAACTTTATTACCGAAGCCTATGTTAAACGGTGGTCCCTACCCACCGAGAGACTTCCTTCCTCCTTTTCCTTAACTGCCGTGGATGGCAGTAAAATTTTTGATACAGTTATTGCTCTAAGGACTCTACCAGTTCGTCTGAGAGTGGGAGTTCTTCATTCCGAACTTATTTCACTTTTAGTGATTCCAAGAGCCACACATCCTGTGGTCCTGGGCCTTCCATGGCTCCGTCTTCACAATCCTACAATTGATTGGACGACTACGCAAATTCTGGCATGGGGTCCCTCCTGTGCTGAGACATGTTTGTTTACAGTGTTGCCTGTCTGTTCTTCCTCCCCCAGGTCGTCTGATGTTCCACCTCCTCCATATCAAGATTTCACGGATGTGTTCAGTAAAGCTTCTGCTGATATCCTTCCTCCTCATAGAGAATGGGACTGCCCGATTGATCTCGTTCCAGGGAAGGTTCCACCTCGAGGCCGAACTTATCCGTTGTCTCTGCCTGAGACGCATTCTATGGAGGAATACATTAAAGAGAACCTAGCAAAGGGGTTCATTCGACCTTCTTCTCCAGCCGGCGCAGGCTTCTTTTTTGTAAAAAAGAAAGATGGTGGTCTGCGGCCGTGCATCGACTACAGAGGTTTGAACGACATTACCATCAAGAACCGCTATCCTTTACCCCTGATTACTGAGCTCTTTGACAGAGTTAGCGGAGCTACCATCTTTACAAAGCTGGACTTGAGAGGTGCATACAATCTCATCCGGATCCGTGAGGGTGACGAGTGGAAGACCGCATTTAACACCCGTGACGGACATTATGAGTACCTCGTCATGCCCTTCGGATTGAGCAATGCTCCAGCTGTCTTCCAGCATTTCGTCAATGAGATTTTCAGAGACATTCTATACCGTCATGTCGTGGTCTATCTAGATGATATCCTCATTTTTGCCAACAATTTAGAGGAACATCGTTTTTGGGTAAAGGAGGTTCTGTCCCGTCTCCGTGTCAATCATCTCTATTGCAAATTAGAGAAATGCGTCTTTGAAGTCAAGTCCATTCCGTTTCTAGGGTACATTGTGTCCGGTTCCGGACTAGAGATGGATCCTGAGAAACTACAAGCAATCCAGAATTGGCCGGTACCCTTAACCCTCAAAGGGGTCCAGAGGTTCTTAGGGTTCGCCAATTATTACCGAAAGTTTATACGAGACTTTTCCACCATTGTGGCGCCTATTACTGCTTTCACCAAGAAGGGTGCTAACCCGTCCAAGTGGTCTGAAGAAGCCATGCAAGCTTTTCATCTTTTAAAACAGAGGTTCATCTCTGCGCCTGTCCTGAAACAGCCTGACATCGACTCTCCTTTCATCTTAGAGGTGGATGCCTCCTCCGTTGGAGTAGGAGCGGTGTTATCTCAGAGGGCTAAAGATGGCCATTTACATCCTTGCAGTTTCTTCTCACGGAAGTTCTCCCCAGCGGAGCGCAACTATGCCATTGGCGACCAGGAGTTGCTAGCCATCAAGCTCGCTCTAGAGGAGTGGAGATATCTGTTGGAGGGAGCTTCTCATTCAATCACCATCCTTACAGACCACAAGAACCTTCTATATCTGAAAGGCGCACAATGTCTCAACCCTCGTCAGGCCAGATGGGCACTTTTCTTTTCCAGGTTCGACTTTAAACTCCAGTTCTGTCCGGGCTCTCAGAATCGCAAGGCCGATGCCCTTTCCCGCTCATGGGAGCAAGAAAATGAGTCAGAGTCTTCAGACAAGCATCCTATTATAAATCCGTTGGCATTCTCCACGGTAGGGATGGACTCTACGCCCCCATCAGGGAAAAGTTTTGTGAAGCCGACACTAAGGAAGAAGCTCATGCATTGGGCCCATGCTTCCCGCTTTGCCGGACATACAGGTATCCAAAAAACCCTGGAGTTTATCTCTAGGTCCTATTGGTGGCCAACTCTGAAAAAGGACGTTTTGGAGTTTATTGCATCTTGCCCAAAGTGTGCTCAACATAAAGTATCCCGCCAGTCGCCTGCGGGGCAACTGGTTCCACTATCTGTTCCCCGTCGACCATGGACCCATTTGTCTATGGATTTTATTACAGATTTGCCCATGTGCAACAAGTTTAATACCATCTGGGTGGTAGTTGACCGGTTCACCAAGATGGCACACTTCATTCCTCTTACCGGTCTTCCGTCAGCTTCCAAGTTGGCTCAAGTATTCATACAAGAGATCTTTCGACTCCACGGTCTTCCAGAAGAAATTATCTCAGATCGAGGAGTTCAATTCACAGCCAAATTCTGGCGAAGTTTATGTCTAGTCCTCCAAGTCAAGCTAAAGTTTTCCACGGCTTACCATCCTCAGACCAATGGTCAAACTGAGAGGGTGAATCAGGACTTGGAGTCCTTCCTCCGCATCTATGTGTCCTCCTCTCAAGATGACTGGGTTCAATTACTTCCCTGGGCCGAGTTCTGTCATAACAACCAGTATCATTCTTCATCTTCTTCAACACCATTCTTCACCAACTTTGGATTCCACCCTAAAGTCCCTGAGTTCCAACCGCTTCCAGCAACTTCTGTTCCCGCAGTGGATATCACCTTGCATCAGTTTGCCAATATCTGGAAGAGCGTACGATCAGCTCTGCTCAAGGTATCGTTCAGGTACAAGAAGTTTGCGGATAAGAAGCGTCGAGCAGTTCCTGCTCTCAAGGTGGGTGATCGGGTATGGTTATCCACGAAGAATTTGAGGTTAAGAGTTCCCAGTATGAAGTTTGCACCTCGCTACATCGGTCCTTTTAAAATTGATCAAGTCATCAATCCTGTTGCTTACATACTCCAGTTGCCTCCCTTCTTAAAAATACCCAGGACATTCCATGTTTCCCTGTTGAAACCGCTAATCTTGAATCGGTTTCATTCCTCACTTCCTCCAACTCCGAAAGTCCAAACTCAACGAGGCGTTGAGTATGAAGTAGCCAAGATCCTGGACTCACGTCACCGTTACGGTCAACTTCAGTATCTTATTGACTGGAAGGGTTATGGCCCTGAGGAACGTTCATGGACCAATGCTTCTGATGTCCATGCTCCTGCCTTGGTCCGGAGATTCCATTCCAGGTTTCCTCAAAAGCCAAAGAAGTGTCCTGGGGCCACTCCTAAAGGGGGGGGTGCTGTCACGATCCGGGTATCTGGACGCCATTTCTTACCTATCAGATGCCTCCTAAGGCTGGCTCAGCGCTCCAGGACCGGATCCCATCTGTTATCCTGATGTGCACATTCCCGCATCCTCTCCTGTCTCTCTGGACGCAGTCACAGTAATGCCTTATACATCTGGCATGGCGTCTCCCGCGGCCTCCGCCGCCGTCCCTGAGCTTCTGCATTCAGAGTGGCGATTACGTCAGCCGCGGCCTCCGCTGTGTCCGCGTGGTCGGATGTGCATCTGTCAGCCTGGCGTCTCCTATCTCCGGTGGCCGGCGCCGCCATTACTGTTTTCCAGACCACATGGTTTACAATCCAAACTTCCCTCCAAGTGTCTGCATGGGCGCAGCCATCTTGGATTCTGTCAGCTGATCTTTCCTACCAATCCGTTGTCAGTATTATTAATTTGCATAATTGCCTAGCCAATGCCTTCCTTGCTGCAGGTATAAATAGGTTGTGCCTGAGCAAGGAAGGCGTCAGTGCTTTGGTTGTCAAACCTAGTTCCAGTTTGTCTCTCTCCTGTGATTGTCTTCCAGGTTCCAGCTCCTGTCTCCAGACTTCTGCTATAGAGACCCGCACCAGCATTCCATCTGCGGTGTAGCCTGACTCTCCGATCCATTCTGGACTCACCTGTTTCCAGCTACAACATCACCTGCTTCCAGCTCAGCTTCCAGCAGTGTACAGCTTCTCTTAAAGGGCCGGTGTCCTTTCTGCAGTTTACCACTCTCCACCGGTATTATTATTATTTCTCCGCTCTCAAATTCTACATTTCATCTATATTGCATCGCTCTCAAGCTTTATTTATTATTTAACTGGTTCCAGCCAGTATCCACTCCGTGCCAACACCTGTCTGGTTCTAACCAGTACCCACAGCAGCATTTTATCTACAGCAGTCCAGCTTTCCCTGGAACACCAGCTGGTACGACCCTGGGCTTTCCTCATTGCTACAGTTGAGCCTGGTAAGGACTTTCCAACTTGCAGATAATAAGAACTGTCTCATACCACCAGAGCTCTGTGGCCCCTGCCACCCTGTAGTACCCAGGAACTGTATTATTATTTCTCTGCTGATTTTTATGTTTCTTTTTACTGCTACAGTGATGCATGGAGTTTGTCATAAATAAATATCATTGACTTTTACTCAAGTTGTCGTGGTCACGCCTTCGGGCGGTTTCTCTTCATGTTACTTACATGTCCAGGGGTCTGATACAACCTCCCAGGTTCCGGTACATCTCAGCCCCTACAACTGAGGCTGCCTTCCGTCAGCTCAGGCCCTCAGTTGTGACAAGAACAAGTGTACTTCTACCTGAATATTTAGTACAAGTATTCTGAGATATACATCCAGTATCTGACTGTGCATTGTTATATCTATGTATATGTATACAGTTTTATTGTTTGTCTGAAAAAATGTCTGCATTGTAACTGTGACTGAGTGTGCCTGCATCTGCTGTGTGGATTTCACTCCTCGTGTATCACACCTATTACTATCACTGTATTCTATACCCTGGGGCTAGGTGCGTCAGGGTCTCATATATAGTGCTACACAGTATATACTGTTTAGTGTGTTTTACTGTGTATTTCAGTCACCTCATACCGCTTTAATTTTCTGCTTCTGTCCTGTATTTACTGTCACATAAATCAGGGGGTTATTTGCAGGTATTGTATTTGTCTGGCTATATTGTACTGTTATGCTCTACTGCTACATTCACTATAATGTCTGCCACACAGGGCAAGAAATCGCGGGACGCTTCTGCATCATGCAGTGATAGATCACCAAGGATTTACCTGAGGGGGAAGTTTTACTTGATGGTCTGTGTACTGAGTGCCATACGTCTCCCAGTCAGCCCGCTGCTCCTGTAGCCAATCAGGAGCCACCTTGGGCGGCATTTTCGACTCTGCTTACTACTCTTGCCACATGCCTTACGCCCCCTATGGGACCTCTTGTGCCATTGCAGCCAGATATTGTCTCTGTTGTAATTCCATCCTGGGCGGATACGCTATCTACCCAGATTCAACAATTGAATCAATCTCTGGTTAGTCAAAAACCTACCCCCTGTCCCTCTGGGACCAATGGGTTATCTAAGCGGGCCGCTTCCTCCTCACAATCCACTAATATCTCGGATGTTACTTCTGATGAGGATGGAGAATATACTAACCCGTCAGACACTGATACAGTTGCTTCTGATGAGGAACCTACAGCTCAGGTTGATGTCCCTGACCTAGTGGAGGCTATTAAGCTGATCCTACAAATCGATGATGATGTAGATCCCACTACTATGTCTAGGAAACCTGATAAGTTTAAACGTCAGAAGGTTACTAAAGTAGTATTACCACATTCTGACCACTTAGTAGATATACGTCAGGACCCCTGGTCCACTCCAGGAAATAAATTCTCCCTGTCTAAAAAGATGCTAGCTCGTTATCCTCTCCCTGCTGAGTTGTGTAACAAGTGGGAAAATTCACCTCCGGTGGATTCCCATGTCACCCGGTTTGTGGTGTCATCTACTCTGCCTGTCACCACTGTCACTTCATTGAAGGAACCGACAGATAAGCGTGTGGAGGGATGCCTGAAGTCTATTTACTCCCTTACAGGTGCTGTACATAGACCCATTATAGCAGCCTCCTGGGCTGCAAAAGGTATTGAAGCGTGGGTTCAGGCTATAGAGTAAGAGTTACCTCAAGATATCTCTGATACTGCCAGACTATCTGTCTCATATTGCCACAGCCTCCCATTATATTCAGGAGGCGTCCTCCGAGGCAGGTGTAATGGCGGCTAAGGTATCGACTACGTCCATCTTGGCTCGCCGTATTCTGTGGTTGAGGTCATGGAAGGTGGATTTGGACTCCAAGAAGACTTTGGAGGTACTCCATTTTAAGGAAGACATACTGTTTGGAGAAGATCTTAATAAGATTGTGATTGACTTAGCGGCTGCTAAGACTGCATTTCTCCCAAGTACTAATCCTTCTGCACCGAAGGCAAGAGTATCACTTTTCGTTCCTTTAAGATTTAAGCAAAGGTTTAATATATATCTTGCTGCATGTGGAGCTGATACAGAGGCTGACAAAACTAAGGCATCCATTTTCCTCCATGTGATAGGAGAGGATGTGCTGGACATTTATAATAGTTTTCAGTTTGATGAGGGGCAGAATATGGTGCTATCTTCTATAATGCAAAAGTTTGAAGATTACTTTGTGCCAAGGAAAAATGTGACATATGAAAGATATAAGTTTTTCACATGTGATCAGAAGTCTGGAGATGGATTTGATCAGTATGTTACAGAGCTGCAATCACTCAGTAAAACCTGTGAGTTTGGTGATTTAAAGGATTCACTGATTAGAGATCATATTGTCTGTGGAATACCTGATAATGGACTCGGAGAGAGACTGCTGAGAGAGCAAGACTTAACACTAGATAATGCAGTGACTATGTGCAGATCTGCAGAAATTACTAGATTTCAATCCAAAACGTTAAACAAGGAAGTTGATGGTGCTGTACATGTAGTGCAGAAAACAGAGCAAAGCAAACCTCCATTCTCAAGAATGAACCTGTCTAAGCCACAGTCTAATAAGGAAATTTGTAGTAGATGTGGAAATGCTCACAATCCTAAACTGGGCCCTGCTTATGGTAAAACCTGCATGAAATGTGGTAGACTAAATCACTTTGCCAAATGCTGTAAAATTAAAAGTGAAACAACCAAAGTGCATGCTGTTAAACAAACAGAGGAATTCTTTGTGGATTGCATTGAACTTTGCAGTGCAGATAAGAAAGAATGGATTGTCCCTTTAACTGTGAACGAGATTGTCATTCCCTTTTAAGCTTGATACTGGCGCGCAGGTAAATTTAATATCATTTCAAGACTATAAGACTTTTAGAGTAAAACCTAAAATTCATCCAGCCAAAGTGAAAGTGACAGGGTACACTGGGGAGGAAATTCCTGTGAAAGGTACATGCTTAGTGACACTGAAATATAAGGGACAACAGTTTAAAACATCTCTACTAATTGTGGTTAAAAATGTGCAACGATTCTAGGATTAAGTTCCTGTGAGAAACTAAGCTTGCTAAAGAAAGTTTTTATGGTGACATCACAAGTAGAAGATGACTGCAAATCGATGTTTACAGAATACAGAGACTTGTTTGAAGATCTAGGTTGTTTGCCTGGAGAGCATAAAATAAATATAGACAAGCAAGTTTCTTCAGTGTTACACCCCTGTAAAAAAGTGCCGTGTGCGCTGAGAGAAAAACTGAAACAAGAGTTAAATCGCATGGAAGCCTTGGGTGTGATACAGAAAGTTGATGAGCCTACTGAATAGGTAAGCTCCTTAGTAATTGTTGAAAAGAAAAATGGACAACTCAGAATATGTCTAGACCCCAGAGATTTAAACAAAGCTATTAAATGAGAACATTTCAAACTACCAACCAGAGATGAAATCATGTCGCAATTTGCGGGAGCAAAATGGTTCAGTAAATTGGACGCATTTTCAGGATACTGGCAAATGAAGCTAGATGAGACCAGCTCAAAGCTTTGTACATTTAATACACCAGAAGGTCGATACAGATTTCTTCGACTACCATATGGAATATTGTCTGCTCCAGAAGTATATCACAAAAAGATACACATGATTTTTGAACATATTCCAGGTGTTGAAACAATGATGGATGACATTGTCTGGGGATCTACAAAGGAAGAACATGATTCTAGATTGAGACAAGTAATGGAACTTGTCAAGAAAGTGAATCTAAAGCTAAACAAGGACAAATGTGAATTTGGCATGAATACACTTACCTTTATGGGTGACGTGGTCTCGGATCAAGGTGTAAAACCAGACCCAAGGAAAATATCAGCCATAGTGAACATGGAACGTCCTAACAACAAAGACGACGTCGAAGATTCCTAGGAATGATTACTTACTTAGGAAAGTTATTTCTCAACTCTGAACGAACAGCCTCTCTTAGATGGTTGTTGGACAAAGATAACGAGTGAATGTGGCACATGAACAAGAAGAAAGTTGTCAAAACTTGAAACAGATCATTACAGAGCAACCAGTGCTAAAATTCTTTGATCCTGCGAAAAGAATAAGAATTTCAGCAGATGCTTCGCAATTTGGCTTAGGCTCAGTGTTGTTACAAGAACATGAGGATACATGGCAACCAGTAATCTATGCATCAAGAGCACTGACGAGTGCTGAAACAAGGTATGCTCAGATAGAAAAAAAACTTCTAGCGATCACATATGCATGTGAGCGATTTCATCAGTTTGTGTATGGTCAAACATTTACAGTGGAAACTGACCACAAGCCATTGGTAGCTATCATGACTAAATCATTACATGACTGTCCCATGAGAATTCAACGAATGCTTATCAGACTACAGAAATATGATGTACACTTGCTGTACTGTCCCGGTAAATACGTGTACATTGCTGATACACTTTCTCGTGCTGTGGACAAAAGTGAAGGTTCCAAAAGTCTGATGGATGAAGAGATAGAAGCCTATGTTAATTTGATCGTAGCTTCTCTACCAGTGTCTCTTGCAAGACAAAAACAGATTAGGAATGAAACTGAGGCAAATGACACAATGAAAGTGTTGAAAGATATCATTCTGAAAAGTTGGCCTGCAGAAAAAAATGTGTTCCCGCTGTCTATTCATGATTATTGGATGTACCGCAGTGACCTCACAGTTGTCGATGGTATTATTTACAAAGGCAATAGGTTTGTCATACCTGCATGACTAAGAAAAACTATGCTGTGCAAGATACATGAAAGCCACTTAGGAGAAGAAAAATTTAAGTGGAGAGCACGTGAAGTTATGTGTTGGCCAAGAATGAACCAAGACATAGCACAGACTACAGCTACATGTGAATTATGTCTTACGTATAGACCGAAACAACAAGTCGAGCCACTGAGTCCTCATGCAGTGCCAGAGAGACCGTACCAGAAAGTTGGCACAGATTTGTTTGATTGTAAAGGGAAAACGTACATTGCCGTGACTGATTATTACTCTAACTACCCTGAGGTGAAGACACTACATACAACTACTAGTAAAGCCGTAATCAATTGCATGAAGTCAATCTTTGCAAGGCATGGTGTTCCTATGGAAGTGTTAACTGACAATGGTCCTCAGTTTTCCAGTGCTGAATTTAGACAATTTGCTGATGAGTGGGAATTTGTCCATACTACGTCAAGTCCCCACTTTCCATGCTCAAAAGGGTTGGTGGAAAGTTCAGTAAAAACTGTAAAGAGTCTCATGAAAAAAGCTCAAGAAGGTAAAGAAGATTGCTACAAAAGTCTTCATCTACCGAAGTACACCTTTACAGAATGGACTTTCTCCTGCACAAATGCTGATGGGAAGGAGGATTAGAGCAAATCTCCCGATACATGATGAACTGCTTAATACACATAACTCAGCGTTGGTCAGACTGAGTAAGGAACGTCAACAGGCGAAACAGAAACGAGTTCCATGACAGGCGAGCAAAAAGCTTATCTGATCTAAAATTGGGTGACCAAGTCCGTCTCAGAGATCATGAGAAAGGCATTTGGGTGCAGAAAGGTATTGTGCAAGCACAAGTAGCACCAAGATCTTATACTATACGTACAGAGCGTCGAACGGAAGTAAGAAGAAATCGGGTGGCTTTAAGATCTCAACCTAACCATAATGAAGACAACATGACTGAAGAATACCCTTCATCTGACATGTATGATGATCCTGATAATGGTGAACAAACCACGATTCTAGAAAGGTCCAACATGGTCGATGAAACACAGACTGTGTATGAAAGACCCAAAAGGGAAGTACGCAGACCTGAGAGACTCATTGAAACATGTTAGATGATATTCTCAATATGACGTTGTTAATTGTTGCATTGACGCATACAGGGTTTATCTTTAAAGAAAAGAGGATGTTATGTTAGTGCATTAGAATGCTTAATATTTGTAAACACTCCCTTACTAATATGTATAAGCCTGAATCTTCAGTGATGGTCCCTAGGACCAGAGGGATGCTGGGAAGTGGGTGGTCCAGTGTGCAGTGTGTCTGGAGTTGGTGATGGAATAAAACAGCACAGCAGTGAACTCACATGTCTCTCTGTATCCTTATGACTGGATTTACAAACATATGAACAAAACAAGGCCGACCTCTGCAATTCGTCCAGGTCTAGTTAAGGACCACTTCAGATGCCTGGGTGCGAGAAGTTGTCTCTCACGGGTACACTGTCTCTTTCAAGAGACGTCCTCCTCGCCAGTTCTGCGTGACAGTTATTCCTTTAGATTCCTTCAGATGGTTGTGCGATCCCTCCAGGATACAGGAGTGGTAATGCCTGTACCTCTGTCCCAGAGAGGAAGGGGATACTATTCTACCCTGTTTCTAGTCCCGAAACCCAATGGGTCCTTCAGGCCTATAATCAACCTCAAATCATTGAACAAATTTGTGAGTGTCCAAATTCCGTATGGAAACTCTGCGCTCTATTGTACTGGCCATGGAACCCGAAGACTAAATGGTATCCCTGGACATACAGGATGCTTACCTGTATGTCCAGGGATACCTATTGCCATATCACATCAGCAATATCTGCGGTTTGCTATTGGCAACCTACATTATCAATTCCAGGCTTTGCCATTCACTGGCCACGGCACCTCGGATCTTCACCAAGGACATGGCCGTGATGACTGCCCTTCTCCGTCGTCCGGGAATCAGGATCCTGCCGTATCTGGACGACTTGCTGATCCTGGCGAACTCCCAAGATGTTTACCTCAGTCATCTGGAACTGGCAGTCCAATTCCTACAAGCCCACGGGTGGCTCATCAACTGGAAGAAGTCCTCGATGGTCCCTGCTCGGAGCATGATGCACCTGGGGTCACTGCTGGACACGCACAGCCAAAGACTGTTTCTGTCTCCAGAGAAAGTCCTGAAACTTCAGGACAGGATCAGATACTTCCTTTCTCACCCAAGAGTGTCGATACACTCGGCGATGCAAGTACTAGGCCTCATGGTGTTGGCTTTCGACATGGTAGAGTATGCTCAATTTCATTCCCGCCCTCTGCAGAGGTTAATCCTTTCCAAGTGGGACAGCCTTCCTCATCGGTTCAGGTCTCAAATGATCTCCTTGACTCCGGAGGTTCGTCTGTCACTGAGCTGGTGGCTACAGGACCAACAGTTGAGCAGGGGCCGTCCCTTCTGGATCCCCGACTGGGTCCTACTGACTACAGATACCAGTCTGCGGGGTTGGAGCGCGGTGCTGGAGCAACACTCTCTCTCCAGGGTCGGTGGACCAACGAGGAATGTCTCCTCCCTATAAACATTCTGGAATTGCAGGCAGTGTTCAATGTCTTGACCCTTGCCCTGTCTCTGATACAGGCCTGTTCAAGTAAAATCAGACAACGCCACCACGGTGTCATACATAAATCATCAAGGCGGCACTCGAAGCTGCATGGCATTGATGGAAGTGTCATAAATCCTTAGTTGGGCGGAACGTCATCTGCCAGCAATATCAGCAGTGTTCATTCTCAGAGTCCTCAACTGGGAAGCGGATTTCCTCAGTCGTCAGGATGTACACGCCGGAGAGTGGAGTCTTCATCAGGAAGTCTTACAACTCCTAGTGGACAAGTGGGGTCTCCCAGATGTAGACCTGATGGCGTCTCGACACAATCACAAAGTTCCGGTCTTCGGATCAAGAACAAGGGATCCTCAGGCAGCGTTCGTGGACGCACTGGCAATTCCATGGAACTTTCAGCTGCCATACATGATCCCTCCAGTGTCACTCCTGCCCAGGGTACTACGGAAGTTCAAGCAAGAATGAGGAATACTACTTCTAGTCGCTCCAGCGTGGCCCAGACGGCATTGGTTCTCAGACCTGCCGGGTCTATCGATGGAGCGTCCTCTTCTACTTCCTCAATGGCCAGATCTCCTCATTCAGGACCTGGCCAGGCTGGCTTTGACGGTGTGGCTCTTGAAGCTTCACTCCTGAGGGCCAAATGATTCTCTGAGGCGGTTATCCAAACTGTGCTGAAGGCCCGCAAACCAGCTTTGTCACGGATTTATTATAGGGTCTTGAATTCTTACTTCACCTGGTGTGCTGCTAAGAATTATGATGCATACAAATTCAGAACTGCCAGACTTTTGGCTTTTCTGCAACAAGGCTTAGACTTAGGCCTTCGTCTGGCCTCCCTCAAGGTTCATATATATGCCTTATCGGTGTGGTTTCAGAGGAAAATTGCATCTATTACTGACGTTCATACTTTCACTCAGGGTGTTTTACGGATTCAGCCTCCCTATGTCCCTCCTGTGACTCCTTGGGATCTGTCTGTTGTCTTGAATGCCCTACAAGAGTCTCCATTTGAACCTCTTGAGTCTGTGGACCTTAAATGCCTTACGCTTAAGGTCATGTTTCTGCTGGCTATTGCTTTTGCTAGGAGGGTGTCGGTCTTAGGCGCTTTGTCCTGTCGTCCACCCTTTCTGATTTTTTACCGTGACTGGGCAGTTCTTAGAACTCGCCCCGGTTATCTACCTAAGGTGGTGTCATCTTTCCTTTTTAACCAAGAGATTGTGGTTCCGGCTTTTATCTTATCTGGTTTGTCCTCCAAAGAGCGGTCTTTGGATGTGGTACGGGGTCTCCATATTTACGTGGAGAGGACTGCCTCTCTCAGGAGGTCAGATACCCTTTTTGTACTTTTTGGTTTTCACAAACGTGGCTGCCCTGCGAATAAGCAAACCTTGGCAAGATGGATTAGAATGGTGATTGCACAAGCATATGCACAGGCTGGTCTTCCAGCTCCTGCTGCTATTAAAGCTCATTCTTCTCGGTCTGTTGGACCCTCTTGGGCGGCCCACCGAGGCGCATCCGCTGAACAATTGTGTAAGGCGGCTACGTGGTCCTCAGTGAACATGTTCATTAGGTTCTATGCCTTTGATACCCTCCGCCTCCCAGGATGCTTCCTTTGGACGCCTGGTCTTGTGCCTGCTACGGTGCACGGGAATTGCTTTAGAACATACCCGATGTATTCCCTGTGGAACACAGTGTACCCCGCTGCAAAAAAAGAGATTTATGGTAAACCTACCATAGTTAAATCTCATTCTGCGAGGTACATTGGGTTCCACAGGGCGCCCGCCCTGACGCACTTAGTTTCTTTGGGTTTGTATGGCAGTAGCCGCTGGTCCCTTCTCCTGTCGTGAGAATGTGGTTTTATGTGACTAACATCTGCCTTCTTTTTTACCTGCTACTGCATTGGACTGGTTAAGGAAACTGAGCTCCAGTGTCCGAAGGCGGGGGTGATAGAGAAGGCCATGCAATGCATCCTGGGAACAGTCAAAGCTTTAGCCTGTTGGTGCCTCTGGATCAAGATCCAACTCTACACCCTGATGTATTCCCTGTGGAACCCAGTGTACCTCACAGAAAGAGATTTAACTATGGTAAGTCTACCATAAAACTCCTTATCCACCTCCTTGTTTGGGTGAGACAAGTGTGCTGAAGAGGGGAAAATCATCACTTTCTGAAAAATTGTCTTCTCAAAAAGCCCAGTTTTTCGGAAGTGATAATTTTCTCATGGGGGCATAATGAGTATTGAAAACTAAAAATTCTCATTGCACAATTTATTTATGATGAATATGCCTTGTAATAACTGTTATAGCATCACTAGACTGCTTTTCTTGGGCTTTTTATAGACACATCTTTTTTTTTTGTACTTCCTATGAGAAAACTTTTAGTATTATATAGTATTCTACAAAATGTTATCTTTTTTTTATTAATATTGTTATTATTATTATTATTATTATGAACCTTTATATTGCGCAACAAGGGTTCTGCAGCGCAATACATAGTACATAAGCAGAAACTGTTTGAACAAAACAAGTGTGGCAGTAGGTGCAGTGTGCTACAAAGGAACCAGAGGTGTTCCGTTAATTCTGTTAAACCCAGTCATGCATTTGGAGGATAGGAAATGTGTGCCTTATCTGCTTGATTAACTTCTCTTCTTTTCTCTCCTGCAGTTTGTTGCAGCTGAAGGCATGTGACTAATCAAACAGAGCAGCTGTGAGGAACGCCCTTAAGAAGACAAAGTGGGAGTGTTGTTTTCCTGTAGTATGGGAAGGGGAGGAGTTTAAGGTATAAAAAGAGTGTCGGGGATGGGGGGAGTTACCTTGATTACCAATGCTGGACAAGCTGACTGGTGACTAGGGAGAAGGTTTCAGTTAGTGCTAGGGCTGTCTGAGAGCTTCTTTGAGGAGCTGGGACGCCTTGTATGAACACTAACTATGACGGAAACTAGTCTGCGGTAATACTGGGGGGAAAAATGTAGTGCACATGTCCACAGTCAGTGTGTGCTTCGTTTTCACACAAGAAAAAAGGCTTACAGTACAACACATTGTAGAGCATGGACTACAGGATTTATAAACATTTCTGCATCAACAGTCACAATACTCAAAAAAGCAGAGCCAGATGCACCAAAAGGTTTGGTGTTGCTTGTAAAGAAAGTTGACCCTGGTCACCGGTAAATCATCAGGAAGGCCTATTACCTGTGAGGGGGGGCAGATTAGCCATAGGGCTCACAGGAAAGATTCCTGGTGGGCAGACGTGTCTGTGGGACATGTTTGTTGGCATATGGTCCCACCCCCAACATGACAGACAGTTCATCGTCACACATACACTGCATTGTCCCCATTCATTCTGTTATTCCATCTCTGCAGTACAGTGACACTGCCATCAAGTGATGCTGCCATGGCTACACGCCAAGTAATACCTCTGGTGCAGCCCATTTCAGGCCTCATCTACTACATTTTCCAGGGCCATTTGTACTTCCTAATCTGTCCCTGCAGCCTTCACTACCAGCAGGCAGAGAAGGCTGTGCAGGAGCAGGGAAACCTGCGCAACACTATGGCAACATAATGTTATTATGTTTTGGGTTTTTTTCCCCAGGCAGATTGCATTTCCCAATTCAAGTATGGAAATGCAATCTGGAATGTGAATTTATGGGCTTGGAGGAGAATTTTGCTAATTCTCCTTCAATTGCCCTTTAGCACATTTTGGTGATATTAGAACACACTTTTTTACATTATTTGAGTACAAATCATTTTAATAAATAAACAAATAACTGCAGAAAAAGTTGTAAGGAACGTTGTAAGTGTATCCAACAAGTATCAGGCCCTACGTGGAGGGATCCCCCCCCCTCGACAGACTTCACCCCTTCAGACCCTGCTCCCATTTGCGCTGCTTTCATACATTTCCTGCCTGGTTTTCCATCCCAATTCACCCTTGCCAGTGAGCTAGGGTTACATGCTTGATAAGTAATAGCTAGAATGTGATTGGTTGCTATGGGCAGCTTCTCAATCTATCCTCTTTAGAAGGTGTGATGCATTTCCTCCTATATATTTCCCAATCCAAAAGTCTTAGTTTTACTTAAAAAAATAAATTAAAATCCAAAAAACTAAAATCCAATTGCCAACTCTGTCTTCATTACATTACCTCCAATGTGGATTATTTTCAAGAAAAGCACAAATGTGCAGGAAAACAGAAAAAGTATTCAAATCAATCAGCTGTTTTGGTCTATTAAAATAACCCGCTCATTAATAAAATGTAATCATGGGTTCCTTGAAATGTTTTAGTGGTCCTAGCGTTTTATGTTTGACCCCTAGTAGATGCCCTGTATACTGTTCAGAGTATGCTGGATTTGGCGCATACACACTGAAACCCACATAGGCATCACTGGTTTCCGGTGTATAGCACATAAGACACAATTGCAGGAAGTGCCCTTATAAATAGTACCAAGCATACTAAATCAACTGTATATGGATCAGTGTCTTTTGGTTGTATTATACACTGCACTGTCCACTGTGTTTTTTCATTTATACTTTGCTATGAATTACTAATTTTGTATCTACACTCTAGCAGACAGAGCCGGCCATAGGTATAGGCAAACTAGGCAATTGCCTAGGGCATTTGATATGCCTAGGGGTATCAGCAGCTTCTGTTGATTAAAATGATATGCGGCGTGCCTATATTCTGCGTGTAGCATTTCATATGCAGATACAGCCACAGTCTCACACAGTATATAGGCATGCTGCATATCATTTTAATCAGCAGAAGCTGCTTGTGCATCCTAGCCACATAGCAATGCAAATAAGATGCATTTTCATTAAAAAGGTGCCCAACGTTAGCATTGAGGCAGGATTAATGAGGACACATCTGTATCCAAGCAGAGGCAGAGGTCACAGTGTTAGTGGCAGTGTGAGTGCTGTGTGCGGGTGGGTTGGTTGTGCAGTAGTGTTCGGAATATGTGTAAGGAGCATTATGTGTGTCATGTAAAAATGCATTAATAATGTACAACATATGTGTAAGGGGCACTATGTGTGTCATGTGTATAAGGGTATTAATAATGTGCGGCATATGTGTAAGGGGCATTATGTGTAAAAGGGCATTAATAAAGGTTGTCATAATGTGTAAGGCGCATTATGTTTATAAGGACATTAATAATGTGTCTCATATGTGTAAGGGGCATTACTCTGTGGCATTATGTGTATAAGGTGTTCTACTATGTGGCGTGGCATAGCGTACAGTAAGGGCACTACTGTGTCGTCTAATGTGAATAAAGAGCAATAGGGTGTGGTGTAATGTGAATAAGGAGCAATTCAGCGTGATGTGAATAAGGGGCTCTACTGTGAGGAGTAACGTTTATAAGGTAAAGTGATACTACTGTGGGATGTAATGTGAATTATGGACACTATCGCATGATCAAATGTGAATAAAGTTGCAGTACTGTGTGGCGTAATTGGAATTGGGGTTACTATTGTGTGGCCATGCCCCTTGCCAGCAAAAATACACCCCTTTTTGGGCTGAGCGCCAAATGTGCGAACTGTTCCTATTTAAAATATAGGGGGTACAAACACCAAAATAAGGACTGTTATGGGTGAGGGGTGATGGTGCTGGGAAAGAGGTGCAAGGTCAGAGGCGCAACCAGTGGTGGTGCTAGGGGGCACCAGGCAAAATCTTGCCTAGGGCATGATATTGGTTAGGGCCTGCTCTGCTAGCAGAGAGGGAATCATTTGCAGTCTTGCAATTTGTACCAGGGTTTTCAAAACCATCAGTGAGAGCTGGGAGACTGTTCATTTTGCAGAGGCCTTTATGTGATACTACTCCCATTAATGAGAGCTGGGAAACTGCATACCTCCCAACTGTCCCGATTTTCATGGGACAGTCAAGTTTTTTTGGGACTGTCCCGCTGTTCCACCTCAGGGCCGCAGTGACCTGCGGTGGTGGTGGGGAGGGAGGAGTTGGGAGGTTCCTGCACTCACTGCTGTCAGAGGAGAATAGACACTGGGGGTCATTCCGAGTTGATCGCTCACTAGCTATTATTTGCAGCGCTGCGATCAGATAGTCGCTGCCTGTGGGGGAGTGTATTTAAGTGTGCGAACGCTTGTGCAGCCGAGCAGTACAAAAACAGTTTGTGCAGTTTCTGAGTAGGTCTGAACTTACTCAGCCGCTGCGAACACTTCAGCCTGTCCGGTCCCGGAATTCACGTCAGACACCTGCCCTGCAAACGCTTGGACACGCCTGCGTTTTTCCAACCACTCCCTGAAAACGGTCAGTTGACACCCATAAACGCCTTCTTCCTGTCAATCTTCTTGCGATCGGCTGTGCGAATGGATTCTTTGTTAACTCCATAGCGGTGCATACGCATGCGCAGTTTTGCAGAGTTTTGACCTGATCGCACAGCAGCGAAAAAAATCTAGCGTGCGATCAGGTCGGAATGACCCCCCACTGTGCGCATGCGCACAGCGTCTATTCAGTGGAGACAGAGGTAGAGGGGGCATGAATGAGCTCACAGAGCGCAGGGCATGCCCCCTCAGTGACGAAAATGGGGGCATGGCTCACGATCGCGGCACTCACAGGTCATGCCTCCTTTTCAAAATCGGGTTTTGCCACGCAAGTGTCCCTCTTTCACTCTGCAAAAAGTAGTCTCCTTCCTCCCAACATTCTGCAGAGGCCTGTATGTGATACTGCACCCATTAAAAATAAAATTCTTCCATTCCAGATACCATTCAGTATACTCTGCCAGAGACTGTATCTAACTGACAAATCAGTTATTCAGGGACTTGTTTTAGAATTGTTCAGTATGATTTACCTACCGTCAAGATACCGACAGTGGCATCACGGCCACCAGTATGCCGACAGCGGGGGAAAGGGGAAAGATTCCCCTTGCAGGCTCGCTGCGCTCACCACAGGTTCTATTCCGTCACGTGTGTTAGGCGCCGAGGGTCCGCTCGTCAGTGCGGCCCGGCGCCTAGCAACCAGGGACGCCGTACGCGGACAGCCGCCGGCTCCCTGGCAACGCTAGACGCCGGGCGCACGGAGCCGCACAGACCCTAGCAACGGGGACGCCACTGTCGGACCGCGTTCCCCGTTGCTGGGTCCAAAGTTAATTACCACACTTGTTTCCCGGCCGTGCAGTATGGCAGCTGCACGGCATGTTTGTAATTAGCCCTGTCTGGCACCTGATTGGAGGGCTTCCATTTAAAGGCACTCTCAGGACTTCTCACAGACGCCGGTAATAGCTTCCTGTTTGCTGTATCTGTTGCAGAGAGTGTTTCCAGTCCTGCTCTTTCCGGTCGTTCCTGTCCTCAGTGGTCCAGTACTCGGAAGTTGTCATCTGTTCCTGGAGTCCTGACCGAGCACCTTTAACATCCTGTGGTGTTCGTGAGTCGCGGCGTAGCCGTGTGTTGCGGCTTGACCGCTTACTATTTATTATTTGTTATATTGAATCTCGGAGCTTTTGCGGAGGATTCCGCTCCCACAAATCCACTCTGGTATCCAGCGGTGCTGGGTAGGAGTAACGGATTAGTGGATTTTGGTTGTCCTTTTCCCTGGCGGTTTGTCCGCACATACTTCTGGTTTAAGTTTAGTTAGCTTGTAGCCCCTGGCCTGGTTGTTTAGTCAGAGGGCCCCTTGTTATCACCCTGTCTCGGATTTCCCTTTGTCTCCCATTAAGACCTGAGGGGGCATCGGAGTTGGGCAGACATAATCCGCCCTTCAAACGCGGCTGCCATGGGCTCAAGCAACCATAGTCTCGCAGGGGATTTCTGATAACACGGGCGAGACAACGGAGTTAGGGCGCCAGGGGTTACTAGGCTTTCCTGCTCCCGTAACCAGCATTCCCTTCCAGTACTCTGGCCTTTGTCATAAGATCTCCTCTGGTCAGAAGTACTGGAATCATAACATTATTACCGGCCACACCAAAACTTAAAATTAAACAAGGTTTGATTTTTTCCCTTATTTCAGTTTGGAAGATTTGTCGGCCTCATGAATCCCACTGGTTTAGGGCCAAATCCTGGCCAGCTTCTAGTTAGCCAGATTCAAGAACTTACTCAGATGGTTCAGGATCTTTCCCTTCGGGTGAAGTCGCAGGAAGATCTTTTACGGACTTCCCCGAGGGTCGTCCCTGAACCGAAAATGCATTTGCCTGACCATTTTTCTGGTGATAGGAAGCAGTTTTTTAATTTTAAAGAGTCTTGTAAACTTTATTTTCGCTTAAGACCAATCTCCTCAGGTACGGAATCTCAGCGGGTCGGAATTATTATTTCTTTACTTCAGGGGGATCCCCAGACCTGGGCTTTTGGTTTAAGAACAGAGGATCCGGCATTATTGTCTGTAGACGCCTTTCTGGGGTCTTTAGGGCTTTTGTATGATGACCCTGATAGAGAGGCATCCGCCGAGAGTCAGTTGCGTGCTCTCAGACAGGGTAGGAATCCCGCAGAGATTTATTGTACGGAGTTTCGCCGTTGGTCGAACGACTGTGGCTGGAATGACCCCGCCCTGCGCAGTCAGTTTCACCTCGGCTTATCTGAGTCTATAAAAGACAGTCTCCTTCAGTATCCCGCTCCTGAGACTCTCGATAAACTCATGGAGCTTTCTATTAAGATTGATCGTCGTCTCAGAGAGCGGAGGGCTGAAAAAGGAGCACCTGTCGGGTCTTCTCCTTGTGTTTTTTCCATTCCTGTGGACTTAGAGGAGCCCATGCAGATGGGTCTCTCCAAGCTGTCTCCTGAAGAAAGAACCAGAAGGCAAAATGCTGGTCTTTGTTTGTACTGTGGGGGTAAGGGACATTTTGCCCGTAATTGTCCGAACAAGTCGGGAAACGCCTCGACCAAGTGAATTGTGAGGGGGTTCACTTTGGTCTGCAGCTTATCTCCTCGAATAATTCCCTGTTAGTCCCAGCTAAAGTTTCCTTTGGCAGCCTCTGTTCTTCGGTGTCGGCTTTTGTTGACAGTGGAGCTGCAGGGAACTTTATGGACTTAACGTGGGCCAAGGCCTTAGGTATTCCTCAGTTAACCTTGGGTAGGCGTATCACCATGCATGGTTTAGATGGGAGTCCCTTGTCCAATGGGGTTATTTCCCTCTGTACACCCCCTGTTCTACTTTCGGTAGGAGCTCTTCATTCCGAAAAGATTGAATTTTTCCTTACCCATTGCCCTGCAGTTCCAGTGGTTCTGGGTCACCCTTGGCTGGCCTTTCATAATCCCATCATTGATTGGCAGTCGGGGGAGATCTCACAATGGGGTACCATCTGTAATAAGGAATGTATTACGTTTCCCATCAGAATAGCTGTTGCCATTCCCGAACCCATTCCTGTGGAATACCAGGATTTTGTTGATGTATTTTCCAAGGGCAATGCAGACATTCTGCCTCCCCATCGGCCTTATGATTGTGCTATTGAGCTAATTCCTGGTGCCACATTGCCAAAGGGAAGGTTATATGCATTGTCCGGACCAGAAACTGTGGCCATGAATGAGTATGTTAAAGAGAGCCTAGGGAAAGGATTTATCAGGCCATCTAAATCCCCGTTAAGTGCAGGCTTCTTCTTTGTGGAGAAGAAAGATGGATCACTCAGACCTTGCATTGACTTTAGAGCCTTGAATAAGATCTCAGTAAAAAATACTTACCCTTTGCCGCTGATTTCTGTCCTCTTTGATCAGCTACGTTCGGCTGTGATTTTTTCTAAGATTGACCTGAGAGGAGCATATAACCTCATCCGAATCAAGTCAGGAGATGAGTGGAAAACGGCATTCAGTACTCAGTCGGGTCACTACGAGTATCTGGTTATGCCATTCGGCCTGTCTAACGCTCCTGCAGTTTTCCAGGATCTCATTAACGACGTGCTCCGTGATTTTCTTGGAAGATTCGTGGTCGTTTACTTAGACGATATCTTGATCTATTCTGACTCTATTGAACAACATGTTACCCAGGTGCGTCAGGTTCTTCAAAAATTACGTGAAAATCACCTATATGCCAAGCTGGAGAAGTGTGAGTTTCATGTCACGGAGGTATCCTTTTTGGGGTACATTATTTCCCCTCGGGGATTCTGTATGGAACCAAAGAAGCTCCAAGCCATCCTTAGTTGGGCGCAACCCACCAACTTAAAAGCAATTCAGCGCTTTTTAGGGTTTGCGAATTATTATAGAAGATTTATTCATTCTTTTTCCGACCTGGTTGCCTCCATTGTGGCACTTACTAAGAAGGGAGCGGATCCAACCAGTTGGTCTCGTGAAGCTGAGTTATCTTTTCAGGCCTTGAAACAAGCCTTTGTCTCAGCCCCAGTCCTCAGACATCCCAACCCAGAATTGCCTTTCATTGTTGAGGTTGATGCCTCGGAGGTTGGAGTAGGGGCTATCCTGTCTCAGAAGGATCCGGACTCTCTAGAATTACATCCTTGTGCCTTTATGTCCAGGAAATTCTCATCTGCTGAATCCAACTACGATGTTGGTAACCGGGAATTACTGGCTATTAAATGGGCTTTCGAGGAGTGGAGGCATTGGCTTGAGGGAGCAACACATACCATTTCAGTTTTGACTGATCACAAAAATCTTCAGTACATCGAATCAGCTAAACGGCTGAATGCCCGGCAGGCTCGTTGGGCTTTATTTTTTACTCGTTTCAAGTTCATTATCACCTTCAGGCCAGGTTCCAAGAATACCAAGGTGGATGCCCTATCACGCAGTTTTCTTCCAGTTCATGATAACAGTCCTGTTACTCCCATACTTCCGTCTTCAGTCATTCGGGCAGGCCTCACACAAGATTTATTTACCCAGTTAAAGCAGCTTCAAAATCAAGCTCCTGGAAATACTCCTGCTGGTCGTCTTTATGTCCCTGAGTTTTTGAGAGCAACTGTTTTGACTGAGTTTCATGATAGCAAAGTTGCCGGGCATCCGGGGATCTCTAAGACTTTGGAATTAGTCTCCCGCTCAGTATGGTGGCCTGGTCTTTCTAAAGACATTAAGGAGTTTGTTTTTTCTTGTCAGGTCTGTGCACAGCATAAAGTTCCCCGTTCCTTGCCTATCGGGCAACTTATGCCCTTGAATGTTCCTCTCAGGCCATGGTCTCATATTTCCATGGATTTTGTGGTAGACCTCCCTCTGTCAGCCGGATGCCGAGTCATATGGGTAGTAGTGGACCGTTTTAGCAAAATGGCCCATTTCATTGCTCTTCCCCGACTGCCATCTGCCCAGGGATTGGCAGTTTTGTTCCTCCGTCATGTTTTCAGACTCCATGGGTTACCTACTGATATTGTTTCTGATCGGGGTCCACAATTCATTGCACAATTTTGGAAGTCTTTTTGTGCCTCATTAAAGATGAAATTGTCTTTGACGTCTGGCTACCATCCCCAATCCAACGGGCAGACTGAGCGAGTTAATCAATCATTAAAACAGTATTTGCGTTTGTACTCAGCCAAACTCCAAAATGATTGGTCTGAGTTTCTTCCTTTGGCGGAGTTTGCTTACAACAATTCCTGTCATTCCTCCACCAATGTGTCTCCATTCTTTACAGTTTTTGGTTTTCACCCCAGAGCTAATTCCTTTTTTCAACATTCCTCTGTCTCCTCGATAACCTTAACCTCTCATCTCAGACTCATTTGGAGAAAAGTGCACCTTGCTCTCAGAAAAGCGGCATTTCGGGAGAAAAATTTTTCTGACAGGCTCCGGCGGCCTTGCACTTTTAAGGTAGGAGATAGGGTATGGTTGTCGACTCGCAACATTAAAATTCGACAAACCTCAGCCAGATTGGGTCCCAAATTTATTGGACCATTTCATATTATTAAAAAAATCAATCCAGTTGCTTTCCGGTTACGTTTACCAAGAGCTCTCCGGATCGGAAATACGTTCCATTGCTCCTTGTTGAAACCATACGTTTCTTCCAGTAGATTTCCTCGAAAGATTTCTCAGGGGAAATCACCAGTAGATGTACAGGGTCATCAGGAGTTCTTGGTGGAGAAGGTTCTTGATTCCAAGTTGTCCCGGGGTCGGCTTTATTTTCTGGTACACTGGAGAGGTTATGGTCCAGAAGAAAGGTCTTGGGTCCTGGATAAGGATCTCCATGCCCCGAGGCTCAAGAGGGCATTTTTTCGAGAATTTCCTCGGAAACCTGGCTTTAGGGGTTCCTTGACCCCTCCTCAAGGGGGGGGTACTGTTAGGCGCCGAGGGTCCGCTCGTCAGTGCGGCCCGGCGCCTAGCAACCAGGGACGCCGTACGCGGACAGCCGCCGGCTCCCTGGCAACGCTAGACGCCGGGCGCACGGAGCCGCACAGACCCTAGCAACGGGGACGCCACTGTCGGACCGCGTTCCCCGTTGCTGGGTCCAAAGTTAATTACCACACTTGTTTCCCGGCCGTGCAGTATGGCAGCTGCACGGCATGTTTGTAATTAGCCCTGTCTGGCACCTGATTGGAGGGCTTCCATTTAAAGGCACTCTCAGGACTTCTCACAGACGCCGGTAATAGCTTCCTGTTTGCTGTATCTGTTGCAGAGAGTGTTTCCA
Source organism: Pseudophryne corroboree (assembly GCF_028390025.1). Classification (NCBI taxonomy): domain Eukaryota; kingdom Metazoa; phylum Chordata; class Amphibia; order Anura; family Myobatrachidae; genus Pseudophryne; species Pseudophryne corroboree. Next base: position 176,898,549 of record NC_086446.1, read on the forward strand.
GTCCTGCTCTTTCCGGTCGTTCCTGTCCTCAGTGGTCCAGTACTCGGAAGTTGTCATCTGTTCCTGGAGTCCTGACCGAGCACCTTTAACATCCTGTGGTGTTCGTGAGTCGCGGCGTAGCCGTGTGTTGCGGCTTGACCGCTTACTATTTATTATTTGTTATATTGAATCTCGGAGCTTTTGCGGAGGATTCCGCTCCCACAAATCCACTCTGGTATCCAGCGGTGCTGGGTAGGAGTAACGGATTAGTGGATTTTGGTTGTCCTTTTCCCTGGCGGTTTGTCCGCACATACTTCTGGTTTAAGTTTAGTTAGCTTGTAGCCCCTGGCCTGGTTGTTTAGTCAGAGGGCCCCTTGTTATCACCCTGTCTCGGATTTCCCTTTGTCTCCCATTAAGACCTGAGGGGGCATCGGAGTTGGGCAGACATAATCCGCCCTTCAAACGCGGCTGCCATGGGCTCAAGCAACCATAGTCTCGCAGGGGATTTCTGATAACACGGGCGAGACAACGGAGTTAGGGCGCCAGGGGTTACTAGGCTTTCCTGCTCCCGTAACCAGCATTCCCTTCCAGTACTCTGGCCTTTGTCATAAGATCTCCTCTGGTCAGAAGTACTGGAATCATAACAACGTGGGTGTCATGGACACCCATGACTGGGAATAGTCCTGTTGCGCCGGCATCACAGCGTCTGTATCCTGACCGCTGGGATCCCAACAGCCAGAAAATTAAACGTATACCCCCACAGGTACTGTATGAACATGATTGATATTAGAGCTTTATTTCATAACCTACCCAAAGCCGTGAATGTGACCAACATTGTCACAAAACACACATAAGACAATCAGGTGAAGCCTATTGGTGACCTACATGCATGTTGTCTAATCTAAAGCTGGGTACACGCTATACAATTTGTCATGCAATATGATGCCTGCCAGAACTCTGCACGGCCATAGTGTAGTGTGTACACGTGATTCATCGTATGATGAATTGTGTGGTCACATCGTCTGATCTGATGTGCTGCACATGAGATGCAATATACAATGCGGTGTGGTTACATTAATCATGTAATGATATTTTGTGTCATTCAATGGAAGATCAATGCAGTGCGTACCCAGCATATGAGTATCCTGGATGGAACATTTTTGAAAACCACTGCCATGTTCCCTACAGATTGTAATCTCTGATTAGCTGTGCTGCTCTCATCACAATTATTATTATTTTGTATATTCCATTGTTCATAATTACCATTCCCAACTGGGAGCCTATTGATTGCTTTAAATACAGTTGATATAATATTGCATAATTATAGAGTGGCATGTTATGTGACACTGCATATTTGCAGCATAATTAAGACTGCACATTATTATGTCTCAGGGATGCTGTAGCAAGGCTTTGCTGTCTTTGTCAGGTTTATAAAAAAAAACGTTTTCTGTAAGCCCACCCTTTGGGAGACAGCCTAAGAAAACGTCACCTTGGCAACAGGCACCGTCAGATTCTGCACAGACACACACACACGCACACACATACATACTGACAGGAGCACCCGATCCTCCACCGCGGCTGTGTCACTATACCGGAGCGAGAGGTAATAAGGGGACATGGTGATATATATATATATGTTAACCCTTTGTCTGCAATTTGTGTTATGTAATGTATTCAACCTCCCCTCCCCTCAAAAGTCTCCATCTCTTGTATGAAAGAATTAATTAATTGTCTCTTTTGAGTGTGACCTGATCTTTTGATGTTGGCATTTCACCTTCCATTAACCCCTTTCTTGCAGGTAGCAATGCAAGCTAATGAAAAAACAATATACACATCCATATGTCGTATACTATATGTGGTAGTAGAAGGTTTAAGCGATTTGAAATACACTTGCTTTATTTTCCTTTTTTTTTTTTTTTTTTTATCCTTGTGATTAATGTTTCCTTTGTGGACAGATAATACTTATTAGAAATTGAGCTTATGCGAAAACAATAACCAAAAAAGTATGCTAACTACGTACCTGTCAGACTAGAAAATCTACATTGCTGTTTCAGGAACAAAGCATTACAAAAAAGATGCCTATCAAAGCTTTCTGAACAACATCAGCCCTTCTGTAGATCTATGGGGTCAAAAATTGGGTTATCAGTGATCGAGAGCTGTGTGTTATATAATTTAATCACATCGTCATTGTGTTATGAGAGAGGAAAATGCAATAGATGTCTTTGCTTGCCTGGGAAAGGATGTTTTTGCCTCTTATTTTAGTGTATAGGGGTATTGTTCTACATCTGCAGCGTTTACATAGGTGCATGTAACATGATGTCATCCCAAATCCTGTGTGCCTTTCCCTGGTACCAGAACAAGCACACTGCATCTTTTCATTCCCTGCTGCTCGAGATGCTAAACATTGGCTGATTTGCTAATGATGTAATTAGCTGCTGTACACCAAACAAATATTACTTGTCGATATACTTATTATTTAGGAAGCAAGATTTCAATGTGTATTACTGAAATGAATAGTACTGTTTATATTTCTTACTGTATGCTGAATGGATTTGCCTGTTGGACCATAGCTGTCTGGTTTCCACGAGAGCCATGGTTACTGTATCTCACCACAAAACATTCTCTAAGACTGCAGCTGTTCGGAGACAGGCCCTTGTTCTAAGCATCCTATAGTGCACTGCTTATAAACTCGACCACAGACCGCACAAATGTGGCTTGGTTTGTTGTTCTCCCAAAAAGACTGGAAAATGTACCAAATTTGTTATTTACTGTACTCACCTGTGTCTCTGTGAAAAAAAACTAGTGATGAGCGGATTCGGTTTTACTCGGTTCTCAAAACTGCATCTTATTGGCTCACGGATGTCACGTGTTTTGGATAGCCAATAAGATGCCGTTTTGAGAACCGAGTAAAACCGAATCCGCTCATCACTAAAAAAACCCTCATAAAAGGCTGCTGTAAAGAAAAGCTAGTTGCTTTAATGCATCAAACTATTGCTTGCGAAATGTGATGCTTGGCGTAGTGAAGTTTATAAAGTACAGCAGGTGTTTTGTAACAGTACCAAGAGGCCCAGGGATATACTAAGAACTGGGGAAGCCTGTATACATGAAGCATCTCTCTGGGTCTGTGGAAATGTGCTACCTGTATGGTACAGCAGTTGTGTCTATAACCCCTTCAGTTAGTGTATGTAGATGTGACGTTGACTGCGGGCGGGAGGGTAGTTCCATGCCCTTAAAGCACTGTTATTTTTATGTCCCATATGTAGGATTTTACATGTTATTTGTACACCAACAGTAGAAACTTGTACCCTCACAGGCTCGCTTTGCTCACCATGCTTCAGGCATGGTGGCTCGCTCCGCTCTGCACTCCACAGTTTACTAATACCAATGGATGATGATGTCAGAGGGTACATTACCTGCAGGGGATCTAGCCGCTGCCATACAGCAGCTCCCTATGTTTCTCCTATGGTGCCATGTTTCCGGTGATAAATTCAGAGAGCTGGCGCATGTGCAGAAGAGAGCAAAGAACCTGGCACAGTGCAGGAGTCTTGGATAGCTTCCGTGCGATGCCTTCTTTCTCAAAACATCACTAAAAAAATGGCGCTGCGAGAAAAGCATAGGGAGCCATAAGAAGTTTTTTCCTGTTCATTCGAAACCAGCTCAATGGGGTTTAAGTTTGGAGACTGAGCTGGCCATTCTATTTCTGTCATATGAAGCCTATCATCTTGTTCTTTTCCTTGAAGGTAGTTCTGACATAGGCCCTCATTCAGGTTGTATCGCAAATCCCGGTTCAACTGCAATAATTACAATGATGCTCCGTCTTAATTTCCAAGACTGAGTGTTGTGGGGGTGGTGGCTTCCGAATGGGGGCGTGGCGACGGCGTTATTGGAGTGGCTCCAATCAAAAGGATGGCGGCGGGCCTCCTGCCGTCACAGCCAGGCTGCGCCAGCAAGAGGCTTCCCTTATTTCTGCGACCGCACACTAATTGCGGCGCGATCGCAGATGGGGGGTAGCGGTTAGCATGCTGGGTGGCCTTGCCCTGCAATGGGCGGCCCCCAGCATGCGAGGCAAAGGATTGCAAATTCTGCTAAAAAACTGAATTTGCAATCCTTACTGAGTAGGGTCTATAGACTGGAGATATGTGTGCTTATGTTATGTGTATATATGTATATACTGTATACAGTTATGTATGCATGCATATACTGTATGTGTCATACTTGCCTACTCTCCCAGAATAGCCAGGAGGCTCCCGAAAATCAGGTGGCACCCCCGGTTAACCTGGAAAGTGTGCAAGTGTCCCGCATCCCCGCTTTCTTCAGCTCACCCCAGGGGCGATGACGTGATTCACGCTAAATCGCATCATCGTAGCCCTACCCCTCACTTTACAAAGCTGGTAATGTGGACATTGTAAAGTGGTGGGTGGGGCTACAATGGCACAATCACGTCTCCACACCCCCAGACTGCCGCCTCCATGCTCCTAGACCACCTACTCCACGCCCCCGGACCACCCCCTCCTGTGCAACCTGGCTGCTCCCTCCCGGAGGTAAGAAGGCAAGTATGATAGGTGTACAGATTGATTGATTGATTGATTGATTGTTTGATTGATTTTTGTAGCTTTTTCATAAATCAAACAAACAAAAAAAACAAGGGTGTCTCCTAGTATCGTAACATAACAATGTTTACCATATTTGCAATAAAAAGAAGTAGGTGGTCCTGTACCAAAAAGTTAAAGTGGTATAGCTTATCTGATCTCTCAAAATCTTCATAGCTGGTCCTCCATAAACCAGTTCTTCTTTTAATACAGCTCAAAAAAATCTAAGACATAAAAGTAGTGATGAGCGGGTTCGGTTCGTCGGAATCCAAACCCCCCCGAACTTCACCCTTTTTACACGGTTCCGAGGCAGATTCGAATCTTCCCGCCTTGCTCGGTTAACCCGAGTGCGCCCGAACGTCATCATCCCGCTGTCGGATTCTCGCGAGATTCGGATTCTATATAAAGCCGCGCATAGCCACCATTTTTCAGTCATGCATTGGAAATGATAGTGAGAGGACGTGGCTGGCGTCCTCTCACTTTGTTTCAGGGGGCTGCAGTGCAAATATCTTTATTCTGGGGACCAGCAGTATTATAGGAGGAGTACAGTGCAGAGTTTTGCTGACCAGTGACCACCAGTATACGTTGTCTGCCTGAAAAACGCTCCATATCTGTGCTCAGTGTGCTGCATATATCTATGCTCACACTGCTTTATTGTGGGGACTGGGGACCAGCAGTATTATATAGGAGGAGTACAGTGCAGAGTTTTGCTGACCAGTGACCACCAGTATTATACGTTGTCTGCCTTAAAAACGCTCCATATCTGTGCTCAGTGTGCTGCATATATCTGTGCTCACACTGCTTTATTGCGGGGACTGGGGACCAGCAGTATTATATAGGAGGAGTACAGTGCAGAGTTTTGCTGACCAGTGACCACCAGTATACGTTGTCTGCCTGAAAAACGCTCCATATCTGTGCTCAGTGTGCTGCATATATCTGTGCTCACACTGCTTTATTGTGGGGACTGGGGACCAGCAGTATTATATAGGAGGAGTACAGTGCAGAGTTTTGCTGACCAGTGACCACCAGTATTATACGTTGTCTGCCTTAAAAACGCTCCATATCTGTGCTCAGTGTGCTGCATATATCTGTGCTCACACTGCTTTATTGCGGGGACTGGGGACCAGCAGTATTATATAGGAGGAGTACAGTGCAGAGTTTTGCTGACCAGTGACCACCAGTATACGTTGTCTGCCTGAAAAACGCTCCATATCTGTGCTCAGTGTGCTGCATATATCTGTGCTCACACTGCTTTATTGTGGGGACTGGGGACCAGCAGTATTATATAGGAGGAGTACAGTGCAGAGTTTTGCTGACCAGTGACCACCAGTATTATACGTTGATCTATTACTGGCATATAATTCCACACATTAAAAAATGGAGAACAAAAATGTGGAGGGTAAAATAGGGAAAGATCAAGATCCACTTCCACCTCGTGCTGAAGCTGCTGCCACTAGTCATGGCCGAGACGATGAAATGCCATCAACGTCGTCTGCCAAGGCCGATGCACAATGTCATAGTAGAGAGCATGTAAAATCAAAAAAAATAAAGCTCAGTAAAATGACCCAAAAATCTAAATCAAAATCGTCTGAGGAGAAGCGTAAACTTGCCAATGTGCCATTTACGACACGGAGTGGCAAGGAACGGCTGAGGCCCTGGCCTATGTTCAAGGCTAGTGGTTCAGCTTCACCTGAGGATGGAAGCACTCATCCTCCTGCTAGAAAACTTAAAAGAGTTAAGATGGCAAAAGCACAGCAAAGAACTGTGCGTTCTTCTAAATCACAAATCCCCAAGGAGAGTCCAATTGTGTTGGTTGCGATGCCTGACCTTCCCAATACTGGACGGGAAGAGGTTGCGCCATCCACCATTTGCACGCCCCCTGCAAGTGCTGGAAGGAGCACCCGCAGTCCAGTTCCTGATAGTCAAATTGAAGATGTCACTGTTGAAGTATACCAGGATGAGGATATGGGTGTTGCTGACGCTGGGGAGGAAATTGACAAGGAGGATTCTGATGGTGAGGTGGTTTGTTTAAGTCAGGCACCCGGGGAGACACCTGTTGTCCGTGGGACGAATATGGCCATTGACATGCCTGGTTAAAATACAAAAAAAAATCACCTCTTCGGTGTGGAATTATTTCAACAGAAATGCAGACAACTGGTGTCAAGCCGTGTGTTGCCTTTGTCAAGCTGTAATAAGTAGGGGTAAGAACGTTAACCACCTAGGAACATCCTCCCTTATACGTCACCTGGACCGCATTCATCAGAAGTCGGTGACAAGTTCAAAAACTTTGGGTGACAGCGGAAGCAGTCCACTGACCACTAAATCCCTTCCTCTTGTAACCAAGCTCCTGCAAACCACACCACCAACTCCCTCAGTGTCAATTTCCTCCTTACACAGGAAAGCCAATAGTCCTGCAGGCCATGTCACTGTCAAGTCTGACGAGTCCTCTCCTGACTGGGATTCCTCCGATGGATCCTTGAGTGTAACGTCTACTGCTGCTGGCACTGCTGTTGTTGCTGCTGGGAGTCGATCGTCATCCCAGAGGGGAAGTCGAAAGACCACTTGTACTACTTCCAGTAAGCAATTGACTGTCCAACAGTCCTTTGCGAGGAAGATGAAATATCACAGCAGTCATCCTGCTGCAAAGCAGATAACTCAGGCCTTGGCAGCCTGGGTGGTGAGAAACGTGTTTACGGTATCCACCGTTAATTCACAGGCAACTAGAGACTTGATTGAGGTACTGTGTCCCCCGGTACCAAATACCATCTAGGTTCCATTTCTCTAGGCAGGCGATACCGAAAATGTACACAGACGTCAGAAAAAGAGTCACCAGTGTCCTAAAAAATGCAGTTGTACCCAGTGTCCACTTAACCACGGACATGTGGACAAGTGGAGCAGGGCAGACTCAGGACTATATGACTGTGACAGCCCACTGGGTAGATGTATTGCCTCCCGCAGCAAGAACAGCAGCGGCGGCACCAGTAGCAGCATCTCGCAAACGCCAACTCGTTCCTAGGCAGGCTACGCTTTGTATCACCGCTTTCCATAAGAGGCACACAGCTGACAACCTCTTACGGAAACTGAGGAACATCATCGCAGAATGGCTTACCCCAATTGGACTCTCCTGGGGATTTGTGACATCGGACAACGCCACCAATATTGTGCGTGCATTACATTTGGGCAAATTCCAGCACGTCCCATGTTTTGCACATACATTGAATTTGGTGGTGCAGAATTATTTAAAAAACGTCAGGGGCGTGCAAGAGATGCTGTCGGTGGCCCGAAGAATTGCGGGCCACTTTCGGCATTCAGCCACCGCGTGCCAAAGACTGGAGCACCAGCAAACAGTCCTGAACCTGCCCTGCCATCATCTGAAGCAAGAGGTGGTAACGAGGTGGAATTCAACCCTCTATATGCTTCAGAGGATGGAGGAGCAGCAAAAGGCCATTCAAGCCTATACATCTGCCTACGATATAGGCAAAGGAGGGGGAATGCACCTGACTCAAGCGCAGTGGAGAATGATTTCAACGTTGTGCAAGGTTCTGCAACCCTTTGAACTTGCCACACGTGAAGTCCGTTCAGACACTGCCAGCCTGAGTCAGGTCATTCCCCTCATCAGGCTTTTGCAGAAGAAGCTGGAGACATTGAAGGAGGAGCTAAAACAGAGCGATTCCACTAGGCATGTGGGACTTGTGGATGGAGCCCTTAATTCGCTTAACCAGGATTCACGGGTGGTCAATCTGTTGAAATTAGAGCACTACATTTTGGCCACTGTGCTCGATCCTAGATTTAAAACCTACGTTGTATCTCTCTTTCCAGCAGACATAAGTCTGCAGAGGTTCAAAGACCTGCTGGTGAGAAAATTGTCAAGTCAAGCGGAACGTGACCCGTCAACAGCTCCTCCTTCACATTCTCCCACAACTGGGGGTGTGAGGAAAAGGCTAAGAATTCCGAGCCCACCTGCTGGCATGTCGTCTACTGTCGCTGCATATGATTCTGTCACCATTGAAAGAATGGTGGAGGATTATATGAGTGACCGCATCCAAGTAGGCACGTCAGACAGTCCGTACGTATACTGGCAGGAAAAAGAGGCAATTTGGAGACCCTTGCAGAAACTGGCTTTATTTTACCTAAGTTGCCCCCCCTCCAGTGTGTACTCCGAAAGAGTGTTTAGTGCAGCCGCTCACCTTGTCAGCAATCTGCGTACGAGGTTACTTCCAGAAAATGTGGAGAAGATGATGTTCATCAAAATGAATTATAATCAATTCCTCCGTGGAGACATTCACCAGCAGCAATTGCCTCCAGAAAGTACACAGGGACCTGAGATGGTGGATTCCAGTGGGGACGAATTAATAATCTGTGAGGAGGGGGATGTACACAGTGAAAGGGGTGAGGAATCGGACGATGAGGAGGAGGTGGACATCTTGCCTCTGTAGAGCCAGTTTGTGCAAGGAGAGATTGATTGCTTCTTTTTTGGTGGGGGCCCAAACCAACCAGTCATTTCAGTCACAGTCGTGTGGCAGACCCTGTCGCTGAAATGATGGGTTCGTTAAAGTGTGCATGTCCTGTTTATACAACATAAGGGTGGGTGGGAGGGCCCAAGGACAATTCCATCTTGCACCTCTTTTTTCTTTCATTTTTCTTTGCATCATGTGCTGTTTGGGGACTATTTTTTTTAAGTGCCATCCTGCCTGACACTGCAGTGCCACTCCTAGATGGGCCAGGTGTTTGTGTCGGCCACTTGTGATGCTTAGCTTAGCCATCCAGCGACCTTGGTGCACCTCTTTTTTTCTTTGCATCATGTGCTGTTTGGGGACTATTTTTTAAATCTGCCATCCTGTCTGACACTGCAGTGCCACTCCTAGATGGGCCAGGTGTTTGTGTCGGCCACTTGGGTCGCTTAGCTTAGTCACACAGCTACCTCATTGCACCTCTTTTTTTCTCTGCATCGTGTGCTGTTTGGGGACTATTTTTTTGAAGTGCCATCCTGCCTGACACTGCAGTGCCACTCCTAGATGGGCCAGGTGTTTGTGTCGGCCACCTGGGTCGCTTAGCTTAGTCATCCAGCGACCTCGGTGCAAATTTTAGGACTAAAAATAATATTGTGAGGTGTGAGGTGTTCAGAATAGACTGAAAATGAGTGGAAATTATGGTTATTGAGGTTAATAATACTATGGGATCAAAATGATCCCCAAATTCTATGATTTAAGCTGTTTTGAGGGTTTTTTGTAAAAAAACACCCAAATCCAAAACACACCCGAATCCGACAAAAAAATTTCAGGGAGGTTTTGCCAAAACGCGTCCGAATCCAAAACACGGCCGCGGAACAGAATCCAAAACCAAAACACAAAACCTGAAAAATTTCCGTTGCACATCACTACATTAAAGACAACTTAGCGCAATTCTGGTTGGGCATACACAATTTACCAAAAAACTCGGAATCAAATATACAATATATATGAAATAATTAGGTTCATCTGAATATTAACCAGAAGACATCAACCATTAAACACTATGGGGGTAATTCCAAGTTGATCACAGCAGGAATTTTTTTTAGCAGTTGGGCAAAACCATGTGCACTGCAGGGGAGGCAGATATAACATTTGCAGAGAGAGTTTGATTTGGGTTTGTTATTTTGTTTCTGTGCATGGCTGCTTTATCTTTACACTGCAATTTAGATTGCAGATTGAACACACCACACCCAAATCTAACTCTCTCTGCACATGTTATATCTGCCTCCCCTGCAGTGCACATGGGCCCTCATTCCGAGTTGTTCGCTCGCTAGCTGCTTTTAGCAGCATTGCACACGCTAAGCCACCGCCCTCTGGGAGTGTATCTTAGCTTAGCAGAATTGCGAACGAAAGATTCGCAAAATTGCGAATAGAAATTTCTTAGCAGTTTCTGAGTAGCTCGACACTTACTCTGCCACTGCGATCAGTTCAGTCAGTTTCGTTCCTGGTTTGACGTCACAAACACACCCAGTGTTCGCCCAGGCACTCCCCCGTTTCTCCAGACACTCCCGCGTTTTTCCCAGAAACGGCAGCGTTTTTTCACACACACCCATAAAACGTCCAGTTTCCGCCCAGAAACACCCACTTCCTGTCAATCACACTCCGATCACCAGAACGAAGAAAAATCCTTGTGATGCCGTGAGTAAAATACCTAACTTTTGAGTAAAATAACTAAGCGCATGCGTAGTAAGCGACTAATCGCAATATAGCAAAATTCGGCAACGAGCGGCCATGGTTTTGCCCAACTGCTAAAAAATTTCCTGCTGCGATCAACTTGGAATTACCCCCTATGTACCCAACAAGTTTTGCCCTGATGCAACTCAGTGGAAGCTCCTGAGAAAGTCACAGGCGAATTGCATGACTAGTTCAAGCACACTTAAAGGCATCATTAACTCAAAGAACTATGCATTACAATAGTGGTATGCACAGCATGGCCAACCTGGAACTGGATTAGCTACAGCCAAAGGCGTAACTAGGGTAGGGTGAGTGGGGCACGTGCCCTGGGCACCTTGGCAGGCCCAGGAGAGGGGGGCGCCGCCGGCGGCCAGGGCATCATGCCCCACTCGCCCCCGTCACGCCGAAATGTGAGGGGAGGAGAGTGCAGCGTCTCTCCCTCCCCTCACCGCCGCTGACAGCACCGCTGCGTGTGTCCGGTCTCACATAGCCGCCGCCGGAGACCTGGGGCGGTGAGGGGCAGGAGAGGCGCTGCGCTGTGCTCTCCTCCCCTCACATAGCAGAGGGAAGCGCCGCAGCGGTGAGTGACTGACGGCCCGACTGAAGTAAGCGGCAGTGGCGGGGGGGTAACAGTCTTGTAACTGGCACTGTGGGGCAATGTAACTGGCACTGTGGGGCAATGTAACGCACTGTGGGGCAATGTATCTGGCACTGTGGGGCATGTAACTGGCACTGTGGGGCAATGTAACTGGCACAGTGGGGCATTTTCAGTGGCCACACCCCTTCTGGTGCGTGGCCACACTCCTTTGGCGCGCGCACATACTTCTTTTGGCGTTTTTTTTTTTTGGGGGGGGGGGGGGCGCCACTCTTCAGCTGGCCCTGGGCTCCGAAAACCCTAGTTACGCCTCTGGCTACAGCAGCAGAAGATCACACCAGGTTCCTTTGGATTTAAAAGGGCAATAATATGAAATATAAAACACACATGGTTTTATATTTAAATTATTTCCAGTATCCACAACCCCCCATAGACACGGCGACTTTTAAAAACCTTGCTTAGTAAATGTATCCCATATGTTTAGGGTACTCCAATGCCTTCTCATTCACTAGATTTCAATTCAATAGCCAAAATACTTTTTTGTGTGTGGAGGAATGTGAGATTTGCGCATGACTGATATGTGGCAACTGCGTGATGCTGTCATGTCACTGTGGGCCAGAATCTCTAAGGAATGTTTTCAGCACCTTGTTGAATCCATGAAAGAAGAATTAATTCAGGCTGTTCTGTGAGCAAAGGGAGATTTTAACTAGCCCTTGAAATGGGCACCCAATAAAGTGTGTATATTGTATTTTATATTGTGTATGTATGTATATATATATATATATATATATTATATATATATACACACATATATATATATATATATATATACACACACACACACACACACACAGTGGCGTCAACGGGGCGACACCAAAAAGAGCTGCACACCCGAACTTCCATCCCATCCATGTCTGCACCCACACTCACACCCAGGCACCAAGTAATCATAGGTGTGCGCAGGGGGGGGGGTGCCTGGTGTGCACAGGCACCCCCTAATGTCTGGCACCTCGATCTCACATGCCTGATGCAGTGATTGCCGAGTAGGCTGATTACTGTCCCCTCTGCGCTGCACCCTGTCAGGACTGCATTACTGAGCGGACGCCTGGGTTAATCAAGGGTGCCACTGCCACCGGCTTTCAAACTCCCGGCTCCACCACCATGTACAAAAACAGCGTGATGTGATGTGATTACGTCATGCTGCTCGCACACCCACCTCTCTCCTTCTATGCTATGCCAACGCCAGCCACTGATGAGGATCAGCATGCAGCCAGCGTTCCTCTTACGAAGACAAATTTAATACTGGCAGGCGGTCCACAGCAGCATTGACACGTCACTCGTTTTTCCAGCAGCAGCAGTACTAGTCTGCGACTGTCAGTGTCAGTGAGTGACTGACTTGTAAGTAAGCTGCTGCAACTTGCAGGGGAAAGTAAGGGGGAGCCAGACCAGGCTGAGGAGGAGCAGTATAATTGCAGTGAGTGCCATCAGGGGTGTTTGTTTGGTGCACACCACAACATCTGCCAATGTATCTGCTTTATTAGGATTGGTACAAGGGTGGATATTTTATATAGCGTTGACCATCAATAGATGGTGCTAAACACGCCCAAAAGGCGGTGCTAGACACACCCCTCCGAGGGTGCACCCCCTAATAAAATGTGCTGTGCAGGCCTATGCAAGTAATTCAGACACCCGCCTGGCCTGCTTGTGTTCACCGCCGCGGCGCCGCCAGGTCCGTACTGCCGCAATCTCTATACGCCGGAACCGCAGGCCATTCTGGGAGGGAGAATGTGAGGAGACTTGATTTCAGTACACAGCGCCCACGTGGGGTGCGTCTGGCTCTCGTCTTTGCAGCTGGCGGTGCTCTCATCCCTGCCTGTCACTACCGGAGCACCGCCGGGCGCATACAGAAGATGAGCCTGGATCTCGTCCCTGCCGCTGAAGGAGCACCGCCGGGCTCTTGGTTAATGCTGGAGCTGGTAGGCTTTAAAATTAAATGACAATCTCCAGTATCTCCCCCTCCCACCCTGCGTCCTCTCCCTCCCAGCATCTCTCAATCCCCAGTATGTCTCTCTCCCACCCTGCATCCTCTCCCTCCCAGCATCTCTCAATCCCCAGTATGTCCCTCTCCCACCCTGCATCCTCTCCCTCCCAGCATCTCTCAATCCCCAGTATGTCCCTCTCCCACCCTGCATCCTCTCCCTCCCAGCATCTCTCAATCCCCAGTATGTCCCTCTCCCACCCTGCATCCTCTCCCTCCCAGCATCTCTCAATCCCCAGTATGTCCCTCTCCCACCCTGCATCCTCTCCCTCCCAGGATCTCTCAATCCCCAGTATGTCCCTCTCCCACCCTGCGTCCCAATCCCCAGTATGTCCACCTCCCACCCTGCGTCCCAATCCCCACCCGGTGTCCCAATCCCCAGTATGTCCCCCTCCCACCCTGCATCCTCTCCCACCCAGTGTCCCAATCTCCAGTAAGTCCTTCTCCCACCCAGCGTCATCTCCCACCCAGTGTCCCAATCCCCAGTATGTCCCTCTCCCACCCAGCATCCCAATCTCCAGTATGTCCCTCTCCCACCCTGCGTCCCAATCCCCACCCTGCGTCCCAATCCCCACCCAGTGTCCCAATCCCCAGTATGTCCCCCTCCCACCCTACATCCTCTCCCACCCAGTGTCCCAATCTCCAGTATGTCCCTCTCCCACCCAGCGTCCCAATCTCTAGTATGTCCCTCTCCCACCCAGCGTCCCAATCTCTAGTATGTCCCTCTCCCACCCAGGGTCCCAATCTCCAGTATGTCCCTCTCCCACCCAGTGTCCCAATCTCCAGTATGTCCCTCTCCCACCCAGTGTCCCAATCTCCAGTATGTCCCTCTCCCACCCTACATCCTCTCCCACCCAGTGTCCCAATCTCCAGTATGTCCCTTTCCCACCCAGTGTCATCTCCCACCCAGTGTCCCAATCTCCAGTATGTCCCTTTCCCACCCAGTGTCCCAATCTCCAGTATGTCCCTCTCCCACCCAGTGTCCCAATCCCCAGTATGTCCCTCTCCCACCCAGTGTCCCAATCTCCAGTATGTCCCTCTCCCACCCAGCGTCCCAATCTCCAGTATGTCCCTCTCCCACCCAGCATCCCAATCTCCAGTATGTCCCTCTCCCACCCTGCATCCTCTCCCACCCAGTGTCCCAATCCCCACTCAGTGTCCCAATCCCCAGTATGTCCCCCTCCCACCCGGCATCCTCTCCCACCCAGTGTCCCAATCTTCAGTATGTCCTTCTCCCACCCAGCGTCATCTCCCACCCAGTGTCCCAATCTCCAGTATGTCCCTCTCCCACCCAGCATCCCAATCTCCAGTATGTCCCTCTCCCACCCTGCATCCTCTCCCACCCAGTGTCCCAATCTCCAGTATGTTCCTTTCCCACCCAGTGTCATCTCCCACCTAGTGTCCCAATCTCCAGTATGTCCCTCTCCCACCCAGTGTCCCAATCTCCAGTATGTCCCTCTCCCTCCCAGCGTCCCAATCTCCAGTATGTCCCTCTCCCACCCAGCGTCCTCTCCCACCCAGTGTCCCAATCTCCAGAATGTCCCTCTCCCACCCAGCGTCTACTTCCACCCAGTGTCCCAATCCCCAGTATGTCCCTCTCCCACCCAGCATCCTCTCCCACTCAGTGTCCCAATCTCCAGTATGTCCCTCTCCCACACCGCGTCCTAATCTCCAGTATGTTCTCTCCCACCCAGCGTCCCAATCTCCTGTATGTCCCTCTCCCACCCAGTGTCCCAATCCCCAGTATGTCCCTCTCCCACCCAGCGTCGTCTTCCACCCAGTGTTCCAATCCCCAGTATGTCCCTCTCCCACCCAGCGTCCTCTCCCACTCATTGTCCCAATCTCCAGTATGTCCCTCTCCCACCCAGCGTCCTCTCCCACCCAGTGTCCCAATCTCCAGTATGTTCTCTCCCACCCAGTGTCCCAATCTCTTGTATGTCCCTCTCCCACCCAGTGTCCCAATCCCCAGTTTGTCCCTCTCCCACCCAGCGTCTTCTTCCACCCAGTGTCCCAATCCCCAGTATATCCCTCTCCCACCCAGCGTCCTCTCCCACCCAGCATCTCCCCATTCCACTGTCCCTGTAACCATTATGTCCTCCCACCCTGCATCCCCCCTCTTACCCAATACCCCCGTCCTCCTCAGTCCTTCCTCCACCATGTGTCCTCTCTCTCATCCAGTGCCTCTTAAGGACACGCCTCTTCTGATTGGCTATACCCATTTTATCGGCGTGTGCCACAATACACCCTCGAGTGGACACTAGCCCTTTCAATTTTCCATGCCCCCACTGCAAAATTCCCACTTTGATCACTGTGATATAATATATAAATAGACAGATGGAGCAATAATAACGGAGGCTCCGTTTGTATAATGTTAATTTTGTTAGTAGTTTATGTCACCACTATTGCCACTACATTCAGTGATTTATGAGTTACAAGTAAAACTAGTGCAAAAACATAACTAAGGATTCCATGTGGCGTGATACAGTAGGAGGTCCATGGGGGAGGTGACACCATGAGTTACCACATCGGGTGACACCAACTCTAGTGACGCCTCTGTACATATCTCCCAACATGACCCTCTCCAGGAGGGACAGAATGCTCTGCTCCTGGATTTCCCTTTTAATGCATGATTGCCATCACCTGTGCTGAAACACCTTTCTTATCTATTACCTGTTCAAAGCAGGTGCCGGCAATTATACATTAAAAGAAATGTCCAGGAGCAGAGCATTTTGTCCCTCCTGGAGAGGTTCATGGTGGGAGGTATGCGCTGTATATATATATATATATATATATATATATAGTGTTTGCAAATTATGACTAGCAGAGGATCATTATAATTGTTTTTACATATTCCCAGAGTCAGGAATCACCCTATGCACCCCCAGGCTGTACACACAGGGATAGCTAAGGGCTGCATACACAGCTGTGGTGGGATGTGGGTGGGGCTATAAGCAGCTACATCAGGCCCAAGGATTTGTCATTAATAAATGTACCTGTCCACCAGCTGGGAGATCTGGAAAACATGAACAGTCGGGAAACCCTGACAACTGAGCTTGGCCACCTCTGTATACTGCAAATGAGGGGCAGCTTTTACTTTATTCTTTTTCTTAGATTTGATAAAGTGGTTATATGTGGACAGTCCTCACAATCTTCAAAAAAAATAAATACATATTTGTCTAGTCCTGCCGCTTTATACTACTTTACCTAAACTGCTTTCTTATCATTATTGAGTATAACATAGTATAGGCATTCCATCAATAATGTAGACATGTGTGCATAAAAAAGTATTTTGTACAGAGAAAGCATCCTTGCTATATGGAATGTTTCTGTAGATAAATTCCCTGCACAGACAGATGGAGCATGGAAACTTAACAACGCCTGGCTACCTGTGTAGTCTCAGAGGTGTTAATGAGCTGTTCAGGCAGAAATATGGGAGGAGGTGGTGTCTCTGGACTGTACAATGATATTTATTATTTATTACCAGTTATTTATATAGCGCACACATATCACATAAGTCCCTGCCCCAGTGGAGCTTACAATCTATATTCCTTACCATATGTACATGCATACACATTCACGCTAGGCAGAGCCGGCCATAGGCATAAGCAATCTTAAGCATAAGCTCTGTGGGGGCCATATCATCACTTTCAGACTCCTTGATTTTCTTTATGCTGAAAAAAGTACTTAATGACATTGACTGTATGTTTGGGGTCGTTGTCCTGATGCAGACTAAATTTGGTGCCAATCAGATGCTTCCCAGATGGTACTGCATGATGGATAAGTACTTGACTGTATTTCTCAGCATTGAGGACACCATAAATTCTGACCAAATCCCCAACTCCATTTGCTGAAATGCAGCCCCAAACTTGCAAAGAACCTCCACCATGCTTCAATGTTGCCTGCAGACATTATTGTACCACACTCCATTCCTTCGGCAAACACACTGTCTACTGTTACAGTCAAATATTTTAAATTTTGACTCATCAGTCCAGAGCACCTGCTGCCATTTTTCTGTATCCCACTTCCTATGTTTTCAAGCATAGTTGAGTCGCTTGGCCTTGTTTCCACATCAAAGGTATGGCTTTTTGGGTGCAATTCTTCCATGAAGACCATTTCTGGCCAGACTTCCCCAAACTGTAGATTGGTGTACCTGGGTCCCACTGCTTTCTTACAGTTCTGAGTTGATGGCACTGCTGTACATCTTCCGATTTCGAAGGGAAGTAAGCATGATGTGTCTTTTATCTGATGATCTAAGTTTCCTTGGCTGACCACTTCGTCTTTTCCTCAACATCGCCTGTTTCTTTGTGAATGCTGAGAAATGCAGGCAATTACGTACCGTCATGCAATACCCAATCAGTGTCTGATTGGCTCCAAATTCATTCTGCAGCAGGACAACGACCCCAAACATACAGCCAATGTCATTAAGAACTATCCTCAACATAAAGAAGAACAAGGAGTCCTGACAGTGATGATATGGCACCCACAGAGCCCTGATCTCAACATCATCGAGTCTGTCTGGGATTACATGAAGAGACAGAAGGATTTGAGCAAGCCTACATCCACAGAAGATCTGCGGTTATATCTACAAGTTACTTGGAACAACCTCTCTGCTGAGTTCCTTCAAAACTGTGGGCAAGTGAACCTAGAAGAATTTGAATTTATGCTGTTTTGAAAAAAAACAAGGGCCGGATGTAATGATGCCCGGGTTTGGAGGCCGTGCAGGATGCCAGACAAACTCTGATAAGCTCAAGGGACATTCACTTACATGGAGTGGTTTAGCCTTGTA
This sequence comes from Pseudophryne corroboree, assembly GCF_028390025.1. NCBI lineage: Eukaryota > Metazoa > Chordata > Amphibia > Anura > Myobatrachidae > Pseudophryne > Pseudophryne corroboree. The sequence continues at coordinate 176,916,721 of NC_086446.1, forward strand.
AGTTATTGCCCCTTTTAAAAAACATCTGAGTAATACTTGTGAGTGCCTTTTTAAAAAAAGTCAGAGTTCGGCCAGCATCCTGCACGGCTGCTGAACTTGGGCGTCATTACATCCAGCCCAAAGCGTGGTCACACCAAATATATTGTTTTGATTTAGATTTCTCTTCTGTTCATTTACTTTGCATAATGTTACTTGACAAAAACTATTAACATTTCTATTTTCGAAAGCATTCATACTTTGCAGCCTTTTTTAGTTTCGCACATACCTAAACTTTTGAACAGTACTGTGTGTGTGTGTGTGTGTGTGTGTGTGTATATATATATATATATATATATATATATATATATATATATATATTAGAGATGTGCGGCTGGCATTTTTCGTGTTTTGTGTTTTGGTTCTAATTCCACTTTCATGTTTTGGTTTTGGCTTGGTTTTGCCAAAACCACCATTTCGTATTTTGGTTTTGGATCTGGATGATTTTTGAAAAAAAACATAAAATCAGCTAAAATCACAGAATTTGGGGGTAATTTTGCCCCTACGGTATTATTAACCTCAATTGCAATCATTTCCAGTCTATTCTGAACACCTCACACCTCATAATATTTTTTTTAGGCCAAAAGGCTGCACCGAGGTTGCTGGATGACTAATCTAAGCGACACAAGTGGACAACACAAACACCTGGCCCATCTAGGAGTGGCACTGCAGTGTCAGACAGGAGGGCAGATATAAAAAAAAAAAGGCCCCAGACAGCACATGATGCAAAGAAGAAAAAGAATTGCAATGAGGTAGTTGTATGACTAAGCCAAGCAACACAAACAATTGGCCCATCTAGGCGTGGCACTGCAGTGGCAGACAGGAGGGCAGATATAAAAAAAAGGCCCCAAACAGCACATCATGCAAAGAAGAAAAAGAATTGCAATGTGGTAGTTGTATGACTAAGCCAAGCGACACAACCACCTGGCCCATCTAGTAGTGTCATGTAGTGTCACGCAGTGGCTGAATGTCGAGAGTGGGCCGCAATTGTTCAGTCCACTGACAGCATCTCCAGCACACTCCAGTCACTTTTAAAAAAATCTGCAATTGGTGGATTTATACGGCAGTACCCCAGGACTAATACAGCAGTACCCCTGGACTCATACGGCAGTGTCACACAGGCTGGCACTTTTCAAAAACTAGGCCCCAAACAGCACCTCATGCAAAAATGTCAAAGAGGTGCAATGAGGTAGCTGTATGACTAAGCCAAGTGACACAAACAATTCCAACTGGAATTATACGTCCAAATCACTGGAATTATATGTCCAAATCACTGGAATTAATTGGCAAAATCACTGGAATTATACGTCCAAATTACTGGAATTAATTGGCAAGATCACTGTAATTATACATCCAAATCACTGGAATTAATTGGCAAGATCACTGTAATTAATAATACGTCCAGATCACTGGAATTACTTGGCAAAATCACTGTAATTATACATCCAAATCACTGGAATTAATTGGCAAGATCACTGTAATTAATAATTATAGATCCAAATTACTGGAATTAATTGGCAAAATCACTGTAATTATACGTCCAAATCACTGGAATTAATTGGCAAGATCACTGTAATTATACATCCAAATCACTGGAATTAATTGGCAAGATCACTGTAATTAATAATTATACGTCCAGATCACTGGAATTACTTGGCAAAATCACTGTAATTATACATCCAAATCACTGGAATTAATTGGCAAGATCACTGTAATTAATAATTATAGATCCAAATCACTGGAATTAATTGGCAAAATCACTGTAATTATACGTCCAAATCACTGTAATTAATTGGCAAAATCACTGTAATTATACGTCCAAATCACTGGAATTAATTGGCAAGATCACTGGAATTAATAATTATACGTCCACATCACTGGAATTAAATGGCAAAATCTTGCTATCGCCTGCCTAGTGAAGTGGAATCTAGATGGCATTTGGTACCGGGGACACAATACCTCCATCAATTGCCTAAATCCCACTGCACTAATGGCGGATACCGGACGCACATCTAAAACCAACATAAGTGTCAAGGCCTCTGTTATGTGGGCTTCCATCGTCATGAGAAGCTGAACCACTAGTCATGAACAGAGGCCAGGGCCTCAGCCGTTCCTTGCCACTCCGTGTCGTAAATGGCATATTGGCAAGTTTACGTTTCTCCTCAGACCATTTAAATTTCTTTTTTTGGGTCTTTTTATTGAACTTTGGCTTTTTGGATTTTACATGCCCTCTACTATCACAATGGTCATCGGCCTTGGCAGACGACGCTGATGGCATTTCATTGTCTATGTCATGGCTAGTGGCAGCAGCTTCAGCACTAGGAGGAAGTGGTTCTCGATCTTTCCCTATTTTATCCTCCAAATGTTTGTTCTCCATTATTTTTCTGGAGTTATATAACACAATATGCGGCACAAGAGAGGGTACCCCTACACCTCACAGGGCAAACACTAAAAATTATTTGGATTAAATATTAATAACTCCTTTATTTGGAGTAAATAATATCCAGCACAGGACAGCACCACTGAATTTATATGGCAGCACCACTGGACTGGATTTATACGGAATTATATGGATTTATATGGAATTATATGGCAGGATAACTGGAACTATACGGCAGTATCACAGGAATTATACGGCAATATCACAGGAATTATATGGCAGTATCACAGGAATTATATGCCAGTATCACGGGAATTATATGGCAGTATCACAGGAATTATGCGCCAGTATCACGGGAATTATATGGCAGTATTACATGAATTATACGCCAGTATCACAGGAATTATATGGCAGTATCACAGGAATCATACGCCAGTATCACGGGAATTATATGGCAGTATCACAGGAATTATACACAAGTATTCCGAGAATTATATGGCAATATCACAGGAATTATACAGCACTGTCATAAGAATTATACGCCAGTATCACAGGAATTATACGCCAGTATCACGGGAATTATATGGCAGTATCACAGGAATTATACACCAGTATTCTGAGAATTATACGGGAATTATACGCCAGTATTGCGGGAATTATACGGCAGTAACACTGGATATATGGCAGCAGAGGACACCACCACTGTGACTGGTCACTGGACTGATGCTGCACAAGACACTTCCCCTGGTCTAAGGTAGGACAACACAGCACCACTGAAAGGGACTTAATACAACTACACTGGATATATGACAGCAGAGGACACCACCACTGTGACTGGTCACTGGACTGATGCTGCACAAGACACTACCCCTGGTCTGATGCAAGACAACACAGCAAAAATGCAAGGGACTTATACAGCAGCCAGCAGCACTGGGGACATATAGCAGCAGAGGACACCAAAACTGTGACTGGCTGGACTGATACAGCATAAGACACTGACTACACTGGACTGGACTGAGCAGCACAACACAGCACTAGACTCGCCACCCCACTTTCCCGCCCCCACACAGACACTGAGGACGGAGACATGTCCTCTCGGGTGTAGTACGGTATGCCGGCGCTCGGACTCCCGGCGACCAGCATACTGGCGCCGGGAGCCCGACCGCCGGCATACCGACAGCTCACCACACTGCGGGCATGGTGGCGAGCTACGCGCGCCACACTATTTTATTCTCCCTCCTGGGTAGTCGTGGACCCCCACGAAGGAGAATAGCTATCGGTATGCCGGGTGTTGGGATTCCGGCGCCGGTATAATGTGCGCCGGGATCCCGACATTCGGCATACCGAAGACCACCCGTCCTCTCACTACACTCTCCGAGACTGGAGTGAAAATGGCCGCGACGCGCGGCTCCTTATATGGAATCCAAATCCTGCGAGAATCTGACAGCGGGATGATGACGTTTTGCCTCGTTCAGGTTTCCGAGTCAGGCGGGAAAACCAGAGCCTGTCTCGGAACCGGGCTCAGAGCGCGAAGTTCAATACGGTTTGGTTCTCTGAGAACCGAACCCGCTCATCTCTAATATATATATATATATATATATATATATATAGATATATATATATATATATATATAGATATATATATATATATATATATATATATATATATATAGATATACTGTAAATATACATAATTTTCTGCATTACGGGGTTAATTCAGGTTGGATCGCAAAATCGCGATCCAACCGGAATTTTTACGATGGCCCTGCAAACGCATGCGCAGCACCCGTCCTGCAGGTGCAGCCACCGTGATGGGTAAGATGGCGCCGGGTCTCCTGCGGCAACAGCTAAACTGCGCTGGCAGGAGGCATCAAGATTTTTTACGATAAAGCAGAAATTGCGAGGCGTTCGCAATTTCTGCTTCATCAAGGGGGGGGGAGTCACCGGTCAGAAAGCTGGGCGGCCTTGCCCAGCAATGGGCGCCACCCAGCATGTGATCCAAAGGACTGCAAATTCTGCTGATTAGCAGAATTTGCTATCCTTACTGAATTATCCCCTACATATTAGAGATGAGCGCCTGAAATTTTTCGGGTTTTGTGTTTTGGTTTTGGGTTCGGTTCCGCGGCCGTGTTTTGGGTTCGAACGCGTTTTGGCAAAACCTCACCGAATTTTTTTTGTCGGATTCGGGTGTGTTTTGGATTCGGGTGTTTTTTTCAAAAAACACTAAAAAACAGCTTAAATCATAGAATTTGGGGGTCATTTTGATCCCAAAGTATTATTAACCTCAAAAACCATAATTTACACTCATTTTCAGTCTATTCTGAATACCTCACACCTCACAATATTATTTTTAGTCCTAAAATTTGCACCGAGGTCGCTGTGTGAGTAAGATAAGCGACCCTAGTGGCCGACACAAACACCGGGCCCATCTAGGAGTGGCACTGCAGTGTCACGCAGGATGTCCCTTCCAAAAAACCCTCCCCAAACAGCACATGACGCAAAGAAAAAAAGAGGCGCAATGAGGTAGCTGTGTGAGTAAGATTAGCGACCCTAGTGGCCGACACAAACACCGGGCCCATCTAGGAGTGGCACTGCAGTGTCACGCAGGATGTCCCTTCCAAAAAACCCTCCCCAAACAGCACATGACGCAAAGAAAAAAAGAGGCGCAATGAGGTAGCTGACTGTGTGAGTAAGATTAGCGACCCTAGTGGCCGACACAAACACCGGGCCCATCTAGGAGTGGCACTGCAGTGTCACGCAGGATGTCCCTTCCAAAAAACCCTCCCCAATCAGCACATGATGCAAAGAAAAAGAAAAGAAAAAAGAGGTGCAAGATGGAATTGTCCTTGGGCCCTCCCACCCACCCTTATGTTGTATAAACAAAACAGGACATGCACACTTTAACCAACCCATCATTTCAGTGACAGGGTCTGCCACACGACTGTGACTGATATGACGGGTTGGTTTGGACCCCCCCCAAAAAAGAAGCAATTAATCTCTCCTTGCACAAACTGGCTCTACAGAGGCAAGATGTCCACCTCATCTTCACCCTCCGATATATCACCGTGTACATCCCCCTCCTCACAGATTATCAATTCGTCCCCACTGGAATCCACCATCTCAGCTCCCTGTGTACTTTGTGGAGGCAATTGCTGCTGGTCAATGTCTCCGCGGAGGAATTGATTATAATTCATTTTAATGAACATCATCTTCTCCACATTTTCTGGATGTAACCTCGTACGCCGATTGCTGACAAGGTGAGCGGCGGCACTAAACACTCTTTCGGAGTACACACTTGTGGGAGGGCAACTTAGGTAGAATAAAGCCAGTTTGTGCAAGGGCCTCCAAATTGCCTCTTTTTCCTGCCAGTATAAGTACGGACTGTGTGACGTGCCTACTTGGATGCGGTCACTCATATAATCCTCCACCATTCTATCAATGTTGAGAGAATCATATGCAGTGACAGTAGACGACATGTCCGTAATCGTTGTCAGGTCCTTCAGTCCGGACCAGATGTCAGCATCAGCAGTCGCTCCAGACTGCCCTGCATCACCGCCAGCGGGTGGGCTCGGAATTCTGAGCCTTTTCCTCGCACCCCCAGTTGCGGGAGAATGTGAAGGAGGAGATGTTGACAGGTCGCGTTCCGCTTGACTTGACAATTTTGTCACCAGCAGGTCTTTCAACCCCAGCAGACCTGTGTCTGCCGGAAAGAGAGATCCAAGGTAGGCTTTAAATCTAGGATCGAGCACGGTGGCCAAAATGTAGTGCTCTGATTTCAACAGATTGACCACCCGTGAATCCTTGTTAAGCGAATTAAGGGCTGCATCCACAAGTCCCACATGCCTAGCGGAATCGCTCCCTTTTAGCTCCTTCTTCAATGCCTCCAGCTTCTTCTGCAAAAGCCTGATGAGGGGAATGACCTGACTCAGGCTGGCAGTGTCTGAACTGACTTCACGTGTGGCAAGTTCAAAGGGCATCAGAACCTTGCACAACGTTGAAATCATTCTCCACTGCACTTGAGACAGGTGCATTCCACCTACTATATCGTGCTCAATTGTATAGGCTTGAATGGCCTTTTGCTGCTCCTCCAACCTCTGAAGCATATAGAGGGTTGAATTCCACCTCGTTACCACTTCTTGCTTCAGATGATGGCAGGGCAGGTTCAGTAGTTTTTGGTGGTGCTCCAGTCTTCTGTACGTGGTGCCTGTACGCCGAAAGTGTCCCGCAATTTTTCTGGCCACCGACAGCATCTCTTGCACGCCCCTGTCGTTTTTAAAAAAATTCTGCACCACCAAATTCAAGGTATGTGCAAAACATGGGACGTGCTGGAATTTGCCCATATTTAATGCACACACAATATTGCTGGCGTTGTCCGATGCCACAAATCCACAGGAGAGTCCAATTGGGGTAAGCCATTCCGCGATGATCTTCCTCAGTTGCCGTAAGAGGTTTTCAGCTGTGTGCGTATTCTGGAAAGCGGTGATACAAAGCGTAGCCTGCCTAGGAAAGAGTTGGCGTTTGCGAGATGCTGCTACTGGTGCCGCCGCTGCTGTTCTTGCGGCGGGAGTCCATACATCTGCCCAGTGGGCTGTCACAGTCATATAGTCCTGACCCTGCCCTGCTCCACTTGTCCACATGTCCGTGGTTAAGTGGACATTGGGTACAACTGCATTTTTTAGGACACTGGTGAGTCTTTTTCTGACGTCCGTGTACATTCTCGGTATCGCCTGCCTAGAGAAGTGGAACCTAGATGGTATTTGGTAACGGGGGCACACTGCCTCAATAAATTGTCTAGTTCCCTGTGAACTAACGGCGGATACCGGATGCACGTCTAACACCAACATAGTTGTCAAGGACTCAGTTATCCGCTTTGCAGTAGGATGACTGCTGTGATATTTCATCTTCCTCGCAAAGGACTGTTGAACAGTCAATTGCTTACTGGAAGTAGTACAAGTGGGCTTACGACTTCCCCTCTGGGATGACCATCGACTCCCAGCGGCAACAACAGCAGCGCCAGCAGCAGTAGGCGTTACACGCAAGGATGCATCGGAGGAATCCCAGGCAGGAGAGGACTCGTCAGAATTGCCAGTGACATGGCCTGCAGGACTATTGGCATTCCTGGGGAAGGAGGAAATTGACACTGAGGGAGTTGGTGGGGTGGTTTGCGTGAGCTTGGTTACAAGAGGAAGGGATTTACTGGTCAGTGGACTGCTTCCGCTGTCACCCAAAGTTTTTGAACTTGTCACTGACTTATTATGAATGCGCTGCAGGTGACGTATAAGGGAGGATGTTCCGAGGTGGTTAACGTCCTTACCCCTACTTATTACAGCTTGACAAAGGGAACACACGGCTTGACACCTGTTGTCCGCATTTCTGGTGAAATACCTCCACACCGAAGAGCTGATTTTTTTGGTATTTTCACCTGGCATGTCAACGGCCATATTCCTCCCACGGACAACAGGTGTCTCCCCGGGTGCCTGACTTAAACAAACCACCTCACCATCAGAATCCTCCTGGTCAATTTCCTCCCCAGCGCCAGCAACACCCATATCCTCCTCATCCTGGTGTACTTCAACACTGACATCTTCAATCTGACTATCAGGAACTGGACTGCGGGTGCTCCTTCCAGCACTTGCAGGGGGCGTGCAAATGGTGGAAGGCGCATGCTCTTCACGTCCAGTGTTGGGAAGGTCAGGCATCGCAACCGACACAATTGGACTCTCCTTGTGGATTTGGGATTTCGAAGAATGCACAGTTCTTTGCTGTGCTGCTTTTGCCAGCTTGAGTCTTTTCATTTTTCTAGCGAGAGGCTGAGTGCTTCCATCCTCATGTGAAGCTGAACCACTAGCCATGAACATAGGCCAGGGCCTCAGCCGTTCCTTGCCACTCCGTGTGGTAAATGGCATATTGGCAAGTTTACGCTTCTCCTCCGACAATTTTATTTTAGGTTTTGGAGTCCTTTTTTTACTGATATTTGGTGTTTTGGATTTGACATGCTCTGTACTATGACATTGGGCATCGGCCTTGGCAGACGACGTTGCTGGCATTTCATCGTCTCGGCCATGACTAGTGGCAGCAGCTTCAGCACGAGGTGGAAGTGGATCTTGATCTTTCCCTAATTTTGGAACCTCAACATTTTTGTTCTCCATATTTTAATAGGCACAACTAAAAGGCACCTCAGGTAAACAATGGAGATGGATGGATTGGATACTAGTATACAATTATGGACGGGCTGCCGAGTGCCGACACAGAGGTAGCCACAGCCGTGAACTACCGCACTGTACTGTGTCTGCTGCTAATATAGACTGGTTGATAAAGAGATAGTATACTCGTAACTAGTATGTATGTATAAAGAAAGAAAAAAAAACCACGGTTAGGTGGTATATACAATTATGGACGGGCTGCCGAGTGCCGACACAGAGGTAGCCACAGCCGTGAACTACCGCACTGTACTGTGTCTGCTGCTAATATAGACTGGTTGATAAAGAGATAGTATACTCGTAACTAGTATGTATGTATAAAGAAAGAAAAAAAAAACCACGGTTAGGTGGTATATACAATTATGGACGGGCTGCCGAGTGCCGACACAGAGGTAGCCACAGCCGTGAACTACCGCACTGTACTGTGTCTGCTGCTAATATATAGACTGGTTGATAAAGAGATAGTATACTCGTAACTAGTATGTATGTATAAAGAAAGAAAAAAAAACCACGGTTAGGTGGTATATACAATTATGGACGGGCTGCCGAGTGCCGACACAGAGGTAGCCACAGCCGTGAACTACCGCACTGTACTGTGTCTGCTGCTAATATAGACTGGTTGATAAAGAGATAGTATACTCGTAACTAGTATGTATGTATAAAGAAAGAAAAAAAACCCACGGTTAGGTGGTATATACAATTATGGACGGGCTGCCGAGTGCCGACACAGAGGTAGCCACAGCCGTGAACTACCGCACTGTACTGTGTCTGCTGCTAATATATAGACTGGTTGATAAAGAGATAGTATACTCGTAACTAGTATGTATGTATAAAGAAAGAAAAAAAAAACACGGTTAGGTGGTATATACAATTATGGACGGGCTGCCGAGTGCCGACACAGAGGTAGCCACAGCCGTGAACTACCGCACTGTACTGTGTCTGCTGCTAATATATAGACTGGTTGATAAAGAGATAGTATACTCGTAACTAGTATGTATGTATAAAGAAAGAAAAAAAAACCCACGGTTAGGTGGTATATACAATTATGGACGGGCTGCCGAGTGCCGACACAGAGGTAGCCACAGCCGTGAACTACCGCACTGTACTGTGTCTGCTGCTAATATATAGACTGGTTGATAAAGAGATAGTATACTCGTAACTAGTATGTATGTATAAAGAAAGAAAAAAAAACCACGGTTAGGTGGTATATACAATTATGGACGGGCTGCCGAGTGCCGACACAGAGGTAGCCACAGCCGTGAACTACCGCACTGTACTGTGTCTGCTGCTAATATAGACTGGTTGATAAAGAGATAGTATACTACTAATATTATATATACTGGTGGTCAGGTCACTGGTCACTAGTCACACTGGCAGTGGCACTCCTGCAGCAAAAGTGTGCACTGTTTAATTTTACTATAATATTATGTACTCCTGGCTCCTGCTATAACCTATAACTGGCACTGCAGTAGTGCTCCCCAGTCTCCCCCACAATTATAAGCTGTGTGAGCTGAGCAGTCAGACAGATATATAATATATATAGATGATGCAGCACACTGGCCTGAGCCTGAGCAGTGCACACAGATATGGTATGTGACTGACTGAGTCACTGTGTGTATCGCTTTTTTCAGGCAGAGAACGGATATATTAAATAAACTGCACTGTGTGTCTGGTGGTCACTCACTATATAATATATTATGTACTCCTGGCTCCTGCTATAACCTATAACTGGCACTGCAGTAGTGCTCCCCAGTCTCCCCCACAATTATAAGCTGTGTGAGCTGAGCAGTCAGACAGATATATATAATATTATATATAGATAATAGATGATGCAGCACACTGGCCTGAGCCTGAGCAGTGCACACAGATATGGTATGTGACTGAGTCACTGTGTGCTGTGTATCGCTTTTTTCAGGCAGAGAACGGATTATAAATAAAACTGGTGGTCACTATCAGCAAAACTCTGCACTGTACTGAGTACTCCTAATGCTCCCCAAAATTAGTAAATCAAGTGTCTCTCTAATCTATTCTAAACGGAGAGGACGCCAGCCACGTCCTCTCCCTATCAATCTCAATGCACGTGTGAAAATGGCGGCGACGCGCGGCTCCTTATATAGAATCCGAGTCTCGCGATAGAATCCGAGCCTCGCGAGAATCCGACAGCGTCATGATGACGTTCGGGCGCGCTCGGGTTAACCGAGCAAGGCGGGAAGATCCGAGTCGCTCGGACCCGTGAAAAAAAACATGAAGTTCTGGCGGGTTCGGATTCAGAGAAACCGAACCCGCTCATCTCTACTACATATGCAGATACAGCCTCAGTCGCACACAGAATATAGGCATGCTGCATACCATTTTAATCCGCACAATATGCTTGTACATCCTATTCACATCGCTTTGCAAATAATATGCATTTTAATGGAAAAAGTTTCATGAAAATATGCTCGGCACTACAGAGTCAAGCCAAGGCATGGTGTGACTAGATGGGCTGTTTAACATGCAAGGAGGCTAGATGTATGTGGACACATCTGTATGTCATGTAGAGGGCAGGATGCCCGAGTGTTGTTTACCTGGTCAAAAATGGCACCAGATTGTAGAATGGAAAGAATGCAAGCCGACGGAGACGGTGTGTTGCTCATGGCAATAGTTTGCTGGGAAACCTTGGGTCCTGGCATTCATGTGGGTGTTATTTTAACCTACCACCTACCTAAACATTGTTGAAGACTAAGAACACCCTTTCTTGGCAACTATATTCCCTGATAGCAGTGGCCCCTTTCAGCTGGATAAGGAGCCCTGCTACATGGGCAAAAATTATCCAGGAATGGTTTGAGGAACATGAGAAAGAGTTCAAGGTGTTGAATTGGTCTCCAGATTCCCATATCTCAATCCAATCAAGCACCTGTGGGATGTGCTGGAAAACCTGTGGAACCCCCACTGTGCAACTGACCGAACTTAAAGGATCTGCTGCTAATGTCATGGTGCCAAGTACCACAGGACACATTCAGAAGGGGGGCTCTGACAGGTAGGGCATTTGCTTTGATCAAGATGGCAGAGTGAGAAAGGATTACTGCATGTTTGATTTTTTTCTAAATTATTACATCTTTTACTAAGGGGTAAATTTACTAAAGGTTCTAAAAATGAAAAGTGGTGATGTTGCCCATAGCAACCAATCAGATTCTGTCTATAATTTTTTAAGATGCAATAGTGAAATGATAGACAGAATCTGATTGGTTGCTATAGGCATCATCACCTCTTTTCATTTTTAAAGCTTTAGTAAATTTAAGTGTCCATTTGAGAAAATAGACTTTAGAGAATGGCACAGGTTAACACTTAAGCTGCTCAAAAACCCAAATCCAATGCAACATAACAAAAAAGTAAATCGTATGCAATATGCAATGTACTTAGTACTATTGAAATTAGTCTCATTGGGAGGATTACAATTCATGTGCCACCGAGCATTGCCGCAATGCCCAGTTGTATACATATGGAACAACCCGCATACACTGCAAGAAAACTTGAGATGCCAGTTATTACAAGATGGAAGATTGCATCCTTTGCACTGAATTGAATTCCTCCCATTATTATTACCACTTATTTATATAGTGCACACATATTCCGCAGCGCTTTACAGAGAATATTTGGCATTAGTCCCTACCCCAATGGAGTTTACAGTCTAAATGCCCTACCACTGTCCACATGTACATGCACACACTTAAGCACTAGGGTTCATTTTTGTTGGGTTCCAAATACCAGAGGAAACTCACGCGAGCACAGGGAGAATATACAAACTATACACAGTTAGGGCTGCGGTGGGAATTAAACCCATGACCTCAGTGCTGTGAGGCAGTAATGCTAACCATTACACCATCCGTACTGCCCCATTGCTATTTAGTATTTATGTATTTATCGTGATAGTAGGAGACTTAGGTTTACTACTGCATGGTACTAGAAGTGCTTATGTTACAGGTTTATTTATATACACTTGTGTGTAGTTTAGAAATATGTACTGAGAATAGATGAGTCTGCTGGCTCTGGGAACCAGCTAATCTAGTCAGCACTTACAGAATTTCCCAGGGATCCTAAAACGCTGAAATATTTATGTCCTTTAGAGGCTCTGTAAAGAAGGGATATGATGGAGTTTATTGGTGCCTGGCTTCAAAATTGCAGATCTTGTGGTGCATTTGCTGTGTAGGTGTTTGGGGAAGGTTTTCTTGGGAAGACATATGCCTTACACAAGGTTGATATTGTGTACGAATAACGATTTCGACGCCTCATATGCTGCATCGAATGCACATCGTGCATCTTTTGGGTACGATTACGATGCGATGCATGGTCCCGCTGGTTGAACGCTGCGTGCTCAGATCATACGTGCAGCCCATGTTATCCGTCGTAATTGTATGTACATCGTATCATGTTTTATGCACATACAATGCATCGTTCGATGGATCGTTCGATCAGCATCATTTGAGTGTATACTTTTTGTGGGGCGAACGATGGGTTGTAAGATCGTATGCACATCGTGTGTCCAGGAGCTCCCGGGGAGTTCAAGGGAAATCGTGAGATGACTCATATCGGATGCTGGTTGTTCTACTGCATGGTCAGCAATAGGATGGAACAATTAGTATATCCCAGCTGATACTTTCACTTAGCATGACAACTACTGTTCACCAAAGGCATCCTCTGCACAGTGCTTACCTGTAGGGACAGTCTTGGTATTAGGGGAGCACAGGCAGCTCACTCTGAATCCCAATGACCATAGTTCACAGTGGGGCCAAATAGTATTAATTTCTCCGTGGAACCCATCAGAGAAGGTCATCTACCCTACCATTTCTTTTTTAATATAGATTTCATGATTTAAAAGTGCAAATTTTCTCATTTGTTATGAAGATAAGCTGTGATTTTTTTCCCCTTGCAGCCAGATACCACATTTTACTTGGGACCATTTGCATGGATGGAGGCTTGGGGTGTTTCCTGTGGCCTTTCCCTATAAGGCATACAGCTGCATTGAGAATTGGGTATCTAATTTCTCTTATGTCCTAGAGCAGGGGTGGGGAACCTCAGGCCCGAGGGCCGTATAAGGCCCGCAGAGCCACTTGATCCGGCTCGGCCAGGCTCACCTAGCCAGGCGCCCACTGAGATTTTGTTATTAGTGGGCGCCTGGCTTCTTACCCTCAGTAGTAGCCGGAGGCAGGAGCTCACTCCTGAGCTCCGGCTTCCGGCTCTGGCAGTGTGCGTGTGCTGCTGTGCGGTGTTCTGGGAGAGATGTCATGACCTTGCTACCATAGTTCTGAGGAGCGAGCGGCCAGGCGGAGGGCAACGGTCCAGAAGCAGGAGCGAGGCTGATGAGTATTGTTGTTGTTTTTTTCTTTTAATGTGTGTGTGTAAGTGTCGCAACTAGGGGGCATATCTAATGGGACATAACAACTGACTGGTGGCATATCTAATGGGGCATAACAAGTGACTGGGGGCATACTTACTGGGGGTACATCTACTGGGGGCATAACTACTGACTGGGGGCATATCTACTGGGGGCAGGCTCATTTTTAAGTTGATCATTTTTGTATGGCCCCCGAAGGATTTTATAAATATCCAAATGGCCCTTGGTAGAAAAAAGGTTCCCCACCCCTGTCCTAGAGGATGCTGGGGTCCACATTAGTACCATGGGGTATAGACGGGTCCACAAGGAGCCATTGGCACTTTAAGAGTTTAATAGTGTGGGCTGGCTCCTCCCTCTATGCCCCTCCTACCAGACTCAGTTTAGAAAATGTGCCCGGAGGAGCCGGTTACAGCTAGGGGAGCTCCATAGGAGTTTCTCTGGTTTTATTATTTTATTAGAGTATTAGGCACAGGGAGGCTGCTGGCAACAGCCTCCCTGCTTCGTAGGACTAAGGGGGGGAGTAGTGTCCGCCCTGAGGGGTCTGAGTCACTATCTCCGCTTACAGGACACTGAGCTCCTGAGGGGACTGATCGTTCGCCGCCACAGGTGATCGCTCACCCCCACAGCATGCCGCCACCCCCTTACAGAGCCAGAAGATCCAAGTGGTGAGTGAGTCACCGACCCCCCTAGCAAGCGGGGAGCTGGTGTGAAGATGGCGGCAACAGGGTGGGAGTGCAGTACTAACTGCGCTCTGGAGGCTCAGCTGTACTTAGTGTGGTGATGTGAGGGGCGCCCTGAGCCAGCGCAAATACCCTACACTGGTCACTCAAGGCTATCAGGGACCTCGGTAACGCTGCTAGCACATACCTCAGTCCAGTATAAAGATTGGAAAATGCGGGAAGACGTGTCATGTTCAGGGGGCGGAGCTTCTCCTCAGAGCGGACCCAGCAGCTTCCAGTGCCATTTTCTCCTTGCTGATCACGCATCAGGAATGCTGACAGGGAGCGCTGCCCTCCACATCACTCCAGCTATCCTACTACGGTACCGGGGTGTTATAGACAAAGTGGGGAGTGTATTTATAAAAACTGTTTATCCGGTTTGCGATACTCAGTCAGCGCCGGCCGTTGTTATATTGACTGCCTGCTAAGACGCTGTGTGGCTGGTTCCTTATGCTCTGTGACTCTCTGAAGCAGAGCTGGATTAAGGCTATGGGGGACCCGGGGCACTTCAAACAGTAGGGCCCCTAATAAAAAGGCAGGCAGATGAATTACGCACATTGGCCCTCATTCCGAGTTGTTCGCTCGTTCTTTTTCATCGCATCGCAGTGAAAATCCGCTTAGTACGCATGCGCAAAGTTCGCACTGCGACTGCGCCAAGTAACTTTACTATGAAGAAAGTATTTTTACTCACGGCTTTTTCTTCGCTCCGGCGATCGTAATGTGATTGACAGGAAATGGGTGTTACTGGGCGGAAACACGGCGTTTCAGGGGCGTGTGGCTGAAAACGCTACCGTTTCCGGAAAAAACGCAGGAGTGGCCGGGGAAACGGTGGGAGTGCCTGGGCGAACGCTGGGTGTGTTTGTGACGTCAACCAGGAACGACAAGCACTGAACTGATCGCACAGGCAGAGTAAGTCTGGAGCTACTCTGAAACTGCTAAGTAGTTAGTAATCGCAATATTGCGAATACATCGGTCGCAATTTTAAGAAGCTAAGATTCACTCCCAGTAGGCGGCGGCTTAGCGTGAGCAACTCTGCTAAATTCGCCTTGCGACCGACCAACTCGGAATGAGGGCCTTTAGACATACACCTGCACATGCACACACACGACCCAGAGCCAAAAATTCTAATTTTAGATAGGAATGGAATAAAATAGATGAAAAACAAAAAAACTATTCAGCCAGCTTACTTTTTACTCTGCTGCTGGTGACACACTTATTCCTCTCTGTGGGGTATATTCAATTACAGTCAGATCCTCTTCGACGGAGAGGATCTGACATGTTAGTATTCAATAGCGGGCTGTTTCCGCACGTTTCCCCTCCCATTCCTACCATGCATTTCCACCCTCTATTATGGGCGAAAATGAATGGTCGAAAAGGGACCGTTTTTGACTGCGGCAGGGTCGAAAACACATGGATTCCGCTCATCCATGTGTTTTTCGACTTGTTGGAAGTTCCGACAATTGAATATACAACTATGTCTCCCCAGCAGGGGCTGGCTGGCAACTTTCAGCCTGGGTGGCAGACACAAGGAAGTGGCCCAGCTAGCAATGTGAAAATGAGTGCTACAATAATGTTGGTGGTGTGGTTTGTGTAATGTGTGGTTTAAACAGCTAATTAAATATTAAAAAGATTGTTATGACAAAGAGCTATAAACAAATCCATTACCTACCAGCCCTATCTTACTAAAGCCCCTCCATACACCAGCGATGGATTGGGGCAATTCCCCGATCCCTCAGAGGTCGCATCAGGGGATTGGGCATATTAAACACATTTAAAAATCCAGATTCCCCCGATCTGTACCGCATAGCAAGAGGGGGGGGGGGGGGAGCGGTATCAGTGCACATCACATGCGCTGAGACCACATCCCCCAAATTGCCGCTTCATATCCCTCAGTTCTGTATTTGCACCTTGTGAGGGTCCCTGGTAACCACATTCCAATGCGGGGAAGTCACAATCAAGCTCATCATGTAGCGTAAAAACCCGCTATATGCAGTTCATACTGGACGCTGTAGTTATTATTTCACAACTTCACCACTTATTAGTGGTGTGCCCATGTTTAATCCGCTGGTGAAACACCAAGGCCTGCACTGTGGTGGACGGCTCCCGACTTAGCTGGAGCACACTAACATCAACATGGTCTGATAAGTGCAGCCCTAGTACTGATAATGCTGATTTATATACAGGGATGAAAGCTATACCTTAAACACACTTTAAATACACTTTACTATGGAGCCGCTGCGGCCGCTATACTTAATACACCCTCTACGTACTCTTTACGCTGTTAGTGTAAAGAGTCCCGTACTGTGTACGGACTTTGCGCACAAATGCCGCGCTGACGGTACAAAGTACACACAGCGCGTACACACCCAAAGATACACCGCAAACCCTTAACAGCTATGCAATGCGATAATAATACACTTTAAACCTTAGAAGGGAAAGGAAGACACGACACCAGATTGTAATTAAACTGCTGGGTTCCGACACCACAGCATATTATTACTGAAAGGGGGTAACAATATATACAATACAATACAATACAACAGAATAATGGCTACAGTCAATGGTACATACGTGATTGGATTCGCTGCGCCACCCAGTCTGGTCCTCAGTCATCTGATAGATAACTTTGTGAGTCTTGTGTCTATCCAGGCCTGCAGCAGGCTCTCTTTACACAATTCTTCCAAAACCTAACACAATGGATACTGTAATCTTTGTCCATTGGACACAGGAATGGTCATTTACAGTACAGGAGAGGTCATAGGTCGGTTTGAATAGGTGAGCGATGTCTGTTCCAACTGCTCTTGTGGGTGGTCTCCTCTGGATTCCCGCCACATAATATACAGTAAATACAGTTTATATCTATATCCTGCTCCTGCACATAACTATCCGCAGGAACATGCGATCTGCTGCAGACCAACACCAGAATGTTACCCTTAAAATACTCTACAGCTGGATACCAAACACCACCTTATAACCTTAGTATGTCCCCTCCTATCCTGTAAAGGTGAATCCCTTTGTTCTGAAACCATTTAAACTGCTGTAACTTGCTGCTGTGGTGCAGGGAGGCTATGTGTAAAATGTGCACTATTTGGATTAAATATGTAATGTGTTTTGATGGCTTTCCATGCGTTCACAAACTCTACCGTAAATACCCATACCACGCGCTAATGCGCAGGACCGCGGGAGCGACCATATGCAAATTGCGGATATGTGCACGCACGGCAGAATAAGTATGCGCACAGAGGCCATTTGTGTGTAGTTTGTACTTGATGTGTGTACTGCAATATTTTTCGACTTTGACAGTACCAAGCATCAGCCTTGAACTTTCTACACCCGTGCAGGCTTTGAAACATAAAAGAATATATAAAAATACTCTAATCCAACCTGTTCTGTCAAACTGACTTTCTCAAGAATATATATATATATATATATATATATATAGAGAGAGAGAGGTGTTGAAGCGGCACTCGGAAGACAATGCATCCGACATGTTTCGGGCAGCAGCCCATCGTCAGGGATGAATGTACAATACAATAGTGCTGCTATGTACTTTCATCCCTGATGACGGGCTCCAACCTGAAACATATGTCGGATACAAAAAATACATATTAAATAGCAACGTCTTCTGAGTGCCGCCTTAACCTCTCCATATTTACATTCTCATACACCAATGGAGGGCACTGGAGCAAGTAGACGCGCATAAGAGGATGGAGTGCTGGGCTTCTCTTTCTATATACTGTATAAAATCTCCCCCTAAATTATAAATGCACATAATAACTGTGCCAGGCTGACCCATCTACTTAAAGTGCAAGTCCCAATGACCGGTCTCCGGGGTAAGTATCAGAGCGCTGGGGGGGGGATTTTTGAGATGGAACTGCAATGGGTAGAGGGTTGTTGGGACGGAGCCACGATGTCTGCAGTCTGACACCTGCATGGATCACCGGGGCAAGTTTTTATTGGGTACATGTGCGTGCCAGTCACAAGAGCACAGATAGATAGATACACATACAGTACATGCATACAGATATGTACATATATATTTACACACACACACATATACATACACACACTTAGTCAACACGACCATATTGTAAAGAACACCCCCTTGCAAAGTGTATCTGCTTCACAGTAAAAATCACCCCAGATACTTACCTGATTTATGAAAGGGTGGAGAGGATAAGAAGCAGGATGGACACTGTCACTGAGCCAAACGGCAGGAGAGTGGAGACTAGTGCTATAGGAGGGAGGAGGTCGGGAGACAGGAGAAGAAGGTCCAGCCTGAAAGGAGCTCAGCTCATAGATGGCTGGTCCCAGGTGAGGGGCCAGTCACGGGTAAAGCCAAACAGTGGCTAAAAGGGTCTGGCTCCGCCTCCAATAATCCCGGACAGCAGATCAGCAGTGTAGCCCTGACTCAACTGCTCTACCCCCAATGCTCTGCATTATCATCTGAATAACGCCGGACTCACTCCTTCCGTCCTCACTGCAGCGGGTGTCAGGCGTAGAGCAACCGGGAGTACAGTCTGTATGCCTCCCGCTCCCTGCCACCTTATATGCATAAGTGCAGTGTGGCTGCGGCCCTACCACGTCTGCCACTGCTCCCCAGACATCACGTACCCTCCGCAGGCTCCACCCTTCTCTCCTGCAGCCTGAGCGCCCAACCGAAGGCTGCTGCTTCATACAGCATTGGACAGCTGAGCTGTCGCTGTCCTATACTGCTATGCGGTGCCGGCGGCACGGTTTAGGTTGCCATGGCAACCTATAGGGAGACACAGCGCAACAGATCGGATCAGTGACCGATCCGATCTGTGGCGGGTGGCCCTTTTAGAAAAGGGGGCCCGGGGTACTGACCCCCAGGGCCCCCCCCCCCTTAATTCGGCTCTGCTCTGAAGGTACCCTGAGGACACTGTGTCTGACATCTTCCTGTCTATGTGTGTCACTATGTAATTTTCACATTACCATGTATAGGGGCTCTCGGTCTTGTACTACAGAGTGGGTATCTTCTCCCGGGGAGTGTATGTGTATATATATATATATATATATATATATATATATATATAGCCACCTTGCTGCCCCGGCACTCCCAGTATCCACTGCGGGATATGTCCTGCTCCGGTGCCTTCCTCCGCAGAGGGCTTTGCTAGGGCCCCCTGAAATATTTAGACCAAAGAAAAGGCGGCACTCGGAGACTGTGAAAATAATCATATATTGGTGCAAAAAGCAATCATCAACGTTTCGGGGACCAGTTCCCCTTCTTCAGGATCAGAAGAAGGGGAACTGGTCCCCGAAACGTTGATGATTGCTTTTTGCACCAATATATGATTATTTTCACAGTCTCTGAGTGCCGCCTTTTCTTTGGTCGATATATATATATATATATATATATATATATATATATATATATATATATATATATATATAGTCCACACGGACCAGCACTCCCTCCTTCCCCTAAATACAAGCTCCGGTGCCCTCCAAGGGCGGTCCACACAGCAGCAAAAAAGAGGCGGCACTCGGAGTCTTGAAAAGTGCATATAGATTGTATTACACAAACAGACTGACGTTTCGGGGTCAAAATACCCCTTTGTCAAAGTGAACAAAGTGTACAAAGAGTGAGTGACATACCTTAAATACATGAGAATCCCGCTCGGTGCTCAGACGCCGTCCCGGCCGCGCTGTTTGCCGCTTCACTTCCGGTCTCCCATTGATGTCGTCATTAGCATCACGTCTGGTTACCGTGGTAACCAAAGACGCCAAGCGGCCGGGAAACAGCGTTGTATGAGTGAAAAGAAGTGAATGACTGTTAGTACAGTACCCTGCTACCGTAATAAAGAAGGAATTGGAGAAAAAGACAACCACTGAGACATCAGTCATAAATAGAATGACATAACACTGGTCATTTGGAAAGCCACATAGGTCAATTGCTAATTGGCTAAGGGTTCAGGCTTAATGAGGATCGAAGGGCAATCACACTACAGATTGATCATAAAAGAAACTTGTAGGGGTAGAGAAGCCAGATATAACTAAATGAATAAACTAATAAGTAAGTAAACCTCCCCCACAGCTACACCATAAGGGCTGTATTAGGGTCCTGACTAATGTTTCAGTGGTTTATATAGGTGTACATATCCCCAAAAGAGAAGGTACTGAGGGAGTAAAAGATAGAATAAAAGAGAAAGCTATTTGAAAATGTTCAGACTCAATTTCTCATTAAGGCCATAGGGACTAGTAGTCCCAAGTTCATAAATCCACCTGGCCTCCAGCTATAACAGTCTGCCATCCCTGTCGTCTCCTCTGACATGCTTAGGAACATGGTCAATGATTAGATGGCGTAAGTCCTTCATAGTGTGACCAACAGATGCAAAATGTCTCGCCACTGGTTGCTCGGAATCCTTACCCTGCAGTGCTTGTTTAATAGCCGAGCGATGGAGGGCCATCCTTTCTCTGCAGGTTCTAATGGACTTCCCCACATAGTGAAGATCACACGGACATTTGATAATATATATGATGTGAGTGGTAGTGAATGTAAGGCCATGCTTAATACTGTAGACTTTATCACGGTGAGGGTGCTTGAAGCTTGAGCCGGTGATCATATGTTCACATGTGGTGCATTTAATGCACTTGTAGCAACCCGGTTTCTTTTCCAGAAACACAGAATGGGGCCGTCCTTGTCTATCTATATATATATATGTCATCAAAACTGTGTGACCTCAGTAAGGTGTCCTATAAATATGGCCCTCGTTCCGAGTTGTTAGCTCGCTGGCTGCTTTTAGTAGCATTGCACACGCTAGGCCGCCGCCCTCTGGGAGTGTATCTTAGCTTAGCAGAATAGCGAACGAAAGATTAGCAGAACTGCTACTAAATAATTCCTTGCAGTTTCTGAGTAGCTCCAGACCTACTCCTAGATTGCGATCACCTCGGTCCGTTTAGTTCCTGGTTTGACGTCACAAACACGCCCTGCGTTCGGCCAGCCACTCCCCCGTTTTTCCAGCCACTCCTGCGTTTTTACCTGGCATGCCTGCGTTTTTTAGCACACTCCCTGAAAACGGCCAGTTACCACCCAGAAACACCCACTTCCTGTCAATCACACTACGATCACTCGAGCGTTGAAAAAACGTCGCCCGAGATTGTGTAAATCTCCAAAGTTTTGTGTAAAATTACTTAACGCATGCGCGCTGCGTACAATGCGCATGCACATTTTCCACCTAATCGCTGCGTTGCGAAAAACGGCAACGAGCGAACAACTCGGAATGACCACCTATATCCCATAAGGGGATGAAGCCGCAGTTTTGTGACATCTGGGGATTCGGTCCCACAGCTGTGCCTCTCACCCCTACTCTGTACCCCAGAATGTGTACACTTTCACAAACAATGCATATGAGGGTGCTACTTATGTTTGAGGCTATTAGGGATGAGGAATCTTATTACACATACATTCGACTGTCGAAAATGTCAAAGGTTTTGTCAAAAACGTGTGTGTTGTCAAATCCGATTCGACAGGGGTTTGGCGAAAGAGCCCTGTTTTCGACAAAACAGTGGATTCGACACCAATTTGGTAAAACCATTTTCTCTAACGTCCTAGTGGATGCTGGGAACTCCGTAAGGACCATGGGGAATAGCGGGCTCCGAAGGAGGCTGGGCACTCTAGAAAGATTTAGGACTACCTGGTGTGCACTGGCTCCTCCCACTATGACCCTCCTCCAAGCCTCAGTTAGATTTCGTGCCCGGCCGAGGTTGGATGCACACTAGGGGCTCTCCTGAGCCCTTAGAAAGAAAGTATAGTTTTAGGTTTTTTATTTTCAGTGAGACCTGCTGGCAACAGGCTCACTGCAGCGAGGGACTAAGGGGAGAAGAAGCGAACTCGCCTGCTTGCAGCCGGATTGGGCTTCTTAGGCTACTGGACACCATTAGCTCCAGAGGGATCGACCGCAGGCCCAGTCCTTGGTGTTCGGTCCCGGAGCCGCGCCGCCGTCCCCCTTACAGAGCCAGAAGCAAGAAGAGGTCCGGAAAAACGGTGGCAGAAGACATCAGTCTTCACCAATGTAGCGCACAGCACTGCAGCTGTGCGCCATTGCTCCTCATGCACACTTCACACTCTGGTCACTGAGGGTGCAGGGCGCTTGGGGGGGGGGGGGGCGCCCTGAGCTGCAATAAAAACACCTTGGCTGGCAAAAATACCACAATATATAGCCCTAGAGGCTATATATGTGGTAAATTCCCCTGCCAGAATCCAGAAAAAAGCGGGAGAATAGGCAGCTGAAAAGGGGCGGAGCTATCTCCCTCAGACACACTGGCGCCATTTCTCCTTCACAGATCCGCTGGAAGGAAGCTCCCTGGCTCTCCCCTGCAGACTACACTTCAGAACAGGGTAAAAACAGAGAGGGGGGGCACTAAATTTGGGCGCAATACATATATAATATAAAAAGCAGCTATAGGGGACATAACTCAGTTAGTCCCTGCATTATATAGCGCTCTGGTGTGTGCTGGCATACTCTCACTCTGTCCCCCCAAAGGGCTTTTGTGGGTCCTGTCCTCATTCGGAGCATTCCTTGTGTGTGTGCGGTGTGTCGGTACGGCTGTGTCGACATGTTTGATGAGGATAATGATGTGGAGGCGGAGCAGATGCCTTTAGAAGGGATGTCACCCCCTGCGGGGCAGACACCTGAGTGGATGGGCTTATGGAAAGTAATGAGTGCACGTATAGACTCTTTATATAAGAAAATCGACGACATGCCAAATGTGGGACAGCCGACTTCTCAGCTCGTGCCTGCCCAGGCGTCGCATGGGTCGTCAGGGGCTCTAAAACGCCCGCTACCTCAAGCAGACCCAGATGTCGACACTGATACTGACACCAGTGTCGACGACGATGAGTCAAACCTGATGCCCACTAAGGCCATTCACTGTATGATTGAGGCAATGAAAGAGGTGTTAAACATTTCTGATATAACTACTGGTACCACTAAAAAGGGTATTATGTTTGGAGAAAAAAAACTACCCGTAGTTTTTCCCCCATCAGATGAATTAAATGAAGTGTGTGTAGAAGCGTGGGCTTTCCCTGATAAAAAATTGGTAATTCCTAAGAAGGTACTAATGGCATTCCCTTTCCCGCCAGAGGATAGGTCACGTTGGGAAACACCCCCTAGAGTGGATAAAGCGCTCACACGTTTGTCTAAAAAGGTGGCACTACCGTCTCCGGATACGGCCGCCCTCAAGGAACCTGCTGATAGAAAGCAGGAGGCGATCCTGAAGTCTGTATATACACACACAGGCATTATACTTAGGCCAGCTATTGCGTCAGCTTGGATGTGCAGTGCTGCCGCTGCTTGGTCAGATAAACTGTCAGAAAATATTGACACATTAGACAGAGACACGATCCTGTTAACCATAGACCATATAAAAGACTCAGTCTTATATATGAGAGATGCACAGAGGGAAATCTGCCGACTGGCATCTAAAGTAAGTGCATTGTCCATTTCTGCTAGGAGAGGCTTATGGACTCGCCAGTGGACAGGAGATGCAGATTCTAAAAAGCACATGGAAGTGTTGCCATATAAGGGTGAGGAATTATTTGGGGATGGTCTCTCGGACCTAGTTTCCACAGCAACGTCTGGGAAGTCAGCATTTTTACCCCATGTCCCCTCACAGCCTAAGAAGGCGCCGTTTTATCAGGTTCAGTCCTTTCGGACCCAGAAAAACAGGCGTGGAAAAGGCGGGTCTTTTCTGTCCAGAGGCAGAGGTAGGGGAAAAAGGCTGCAACAAACAGCAGGTTCCCAGGAGCAAAAGTCCTCCCCCGCTTCTTCTTCCAAGTCCGCCGCATGACGGTGGGGCTCCACAGGCGGAGCCAGGTACGGTGGGGGGTCGCCTCAAAAATTTCAGCGATCAGTGGGTTCGCTCACAGGTGGATCCCTGGATCCTGCAAATAGTATCTCAGGGGTACAAGCTGGAATTCGAGGCGTCCCCACCCCACCGGTTCCTAAAATCTGCCTTGCCAATTGCTCCCTCAGACAGGGAGGCGGTGCTAACGGCAATTCACAAGCTGTATTCTCAGCAGGTGATAATCAAGGTACCCCTACTTCAACAAGGCCGGGGTTATTATTCCACACTATTTGTGGTACCGAAACCGGACGGTTCGGTGAGACCCATTCTAAATTTGAAATCCTTGAACACATACATAAAGAAATTCAAGTTCAAGATGGAATCGCTCAGGGCGGTTATTGCAAGCCTGGACGAGGGGGATTACATGGTATCCCTGGACATCAAGGATGCTTACTTGCATGTCCCCATTTACCATCCTCACCAGGAGTACCTCAGATTTGTGGTACAGGATTGCCATTACCAATTCCAGACGCTGCCGTTTGGACTGTCCACGGCACCGAGGGTATTTACCAAGGTTATGGCGGAAATGATGATACTCCTTCGAAGAAAGGGAGTTTTAATTATCCCGTACTTGGACGATCTCCTAATAAAAGCGAGGTCCAAGGAACAGTTGTTGGTGGGAGTAGCACTATCCCAGGAAGTGCTGCACCAGCACGGCTGGATTCTGAATATCCCAAAGTCACAGCTGGTTCCGACAACACGGCTACTGTTCCTGGGTATGATTCTGGATACAGTCCAGAAAAAAGTGTTTCTCCCGGAGGAGAAAGCCAGGGAGTTGTCATCTCTAGTCAGAGACCTCCTGAAACCAAAACAGGTATCAGTGCATCGCTGCACGCGGGTCCTGGGAAAGATGGTGGCTTCTTACGAAGCAATTCCCTTCGGCAGGTTCCATGCCAGAATCTTTCAGTGGGACCTGTTGGACCAGTGGTCCGGATCGCATCTTCAGATGCATCGCTTGATAACCCTGTCTCCAAGAACCAGGGTGTCGCTACTGTGGTGGCTGCAGAGTGCCCATCTTCTAGAGGGCCGCAGGTTCGGCATACAGGACTGGGTCCTGGTGACCACGGATGCCAGCCTTCGAGGCTGGGGGGCAGTCACACAGGGAAGAAACTTCCAAGGACTATGGTCGAGTCAGGAGGCTTCCCTTCACATAAATATTCTGGAACTAAGGGCCATCTACAATGCCCTAAGTCAAGCAAAATCCCTGCTCCTACACCAGCCGGTGCTGATCCAGTCAGACAACATCACGGCAGTCGCCCATGTAAATCGACAGGGCGGCACAAGAAGCAGGATGGCGATGGCGGAAGCCACAAGAATTCTCCGATGGGCGGAGAATCATGTACTAGCACTGTCAGCAGTGTTCATTCCGGGAGTGGACAACTGGGAAGCAGACTTCCTCAGCAGACACGACCTCCACCCGGGAGAGTGGGGACTTCATCCAGAAGTCTTCCAGATGCTGGTAAACCGTTGGGAAAAAATAAGAATTTACTCACCGGTAATTCTGTTTCTCGTAGTCCGTAGTGGATGCTGGGAACTCCGTAAGGACCATGGGGAATAGCGGGCTCCGAAGGAGGCTGGGCACTCTAGAAAGATCTTAGACTACCTGGTGTGCACTGGCTCCTCCCACTATGACCCTCCTCCAAGCCTCAGTTAGGTACTGTGCCCGGACGAGCGTACACAATAAGGAAGGATTTTGAATCCCGGGTAAGACTCATACCAGCCACACCAATCACACCGTACAACTCGTGATATGAAACACAGTTAACAGTATGAAACAATAGAGCCTCTCAACAGATGGCTCAACAATAACCCAATTTAGTTAACAATAACTATGTACAAGTAATGCAGATAAACTGCACTTGGGATGGGCGCCCAGCATCCACTACGGACTACGAGAAACAGAATTACCGGTGAGTAAATTCTTATTTTCTCTAACGTCCTAGTGGATGCTGGGAACTCCGTAAGGACCATGGGGATTATACCAAAGCTCCCAAACGGGCGGGAGAGTGCGGATGACTCTGTAGCACCGAATGAGAGAACTCCAGGTCCTCCTCAGCCAGGGTATCAAATTTGTAGAATTTTGCAAACGTGTTTGCCCCTGACCAAGTAGCTGCTCGGCAAAGTTGTAAAGCCGAGACCCCTCGGGCAGCCGCCCAAGATGAGCCCACCTTCCTTGTGGAATGGGCATTGACAGATTTTGGCTGTGGCAGGCCTGCCACAGTATGTGCAAGCTGAATTGTACTACAAATCCAATGAGCAATAGTCTGCTTAGAAGCAGGAGCACCCAGCTTGTTGGGTGCATACAGGATAAACAGCGAGTCAGATTTTCTGACTCCAGCCGTCCTGGAAACATATATTTTCAGGGCCCTGACAACGTCTAGCAACTTGGAGTCCTCCAAATCCTTAGTAGCCGCAGGCACCACAATAGGCTGGTTCAGGTGAAACGCTGACACCACCTTAGGGAGAAACTGGGGACGAGTCCTCAATTCTGCCCTATCCATATGGAAAATCAGATAAGGGCTTTTACATGATAAAGCCGCCAACTCTGACACTCGCCTGGCTGAAGCCAAGGCCAATAACATGACCACTTTCCACGTGAGATATTTCAGATCCACGGTTTTTAGTGGCTCAAACCAATGTGATTTTAAGAAACTCAACATCACGTTGAGATCCCAAGGTGCCACAGGAGGCACAAATGGGGGCTGAATATGCAGCACTCCTTTCACAAATGTCTGAACTTCAGGTACTGAAGCTAGTTCTTTTTGAAAGAAAATCGACAGAGCCGAGATCTGTACCTTAATGGAGCCCAGTTTTAGGCCCATATTCACTCCTGCTTGCAGGAAATGCAGAAATCGACCTAGTTGAAATTCCTCTGTTGGGGCCTTTTTGGCCTCGCACCAAGCAACATATTTCCGCCATATGCGGTGATAATGCTTTGCTGTAACATCTTTCCTGGCTTTAATAAGCGTAGGAATGACTTCCTCCGGAATGCCCTTTTCCTTCAGGATCCGGCGTTCAACCGCCATGCCGTCAAACGCAGCCGCGGTAAGTCTTGGAACAGACAGGGGCCCTGCTGCAGCAGGTCCTGTCTGAGCGGCAGAGACCACGGGTCCTCTGAGATCATCTCTTGAAGTTCCGGGTACCACGCTCTTCTCGGCCAATCCGGAACCACGAGAATTGTGTTTACTCCTCGCTTTCTTATTATTCTCAATACCTTTGGTATGAGAGGTAGAGGAGGGAACACCTAAACTGACCGGTACACCCACGGTGTCACTAGAGCGTCCACAGCTATCGCCTGAGGGTCTCTTGACCTGGCGCAATACTTCTCTAGTTTTTTGTTTAGGCGGGACGCCATCATGTCCACCTGTGGACGACCCCATTGATTTACAATCATTTGGAAGACTTCTGGATGAAGTCCTCACTCTCCCGGGTGGAGGTCGTGCCTGCTGAGAAAGTCTGCTTCCCAGTTGTCCACTCCCGGGATGAACACTGCTGACAGTGCTAGTACATGATTCTCCGCCCATCGGAGAATTTTTGTGGCTTCTGCCATCGCCGTCCTGCTTCTTGTGCCGCCCTGTCGATTCACATGGGCGACTGCCGTGATGTTGTCTGACTGGATCAGCACCGGCTGGTGTAGGAGCAGGGATTTTGCTTGACTTAGGGCATTGTAAATGGCCCTTAGTTCCAGAATATTTATGTGAAGGGCAGTCTCCTGACTTGACCATAGTCCTTGGAAATTTCTTCCCTTTGTGACTGCCCCCCAGCCTCGTAGGCTGGCATCCGTGGTCACCAGGACCCAGTCCTGTATGCCGAATCTGCGGCCCTCCAGAAGATGAGCACTGTGCAGCCACCACAGAAGAGACACCCTGGTTCGTGGAGACAGGATTATTAAACGATGCATCTGAAGATGCGATCCGGACCACTTGTCCAACAGGTCCCACTGAAAAATCCTGGCATGGAACCTGCCGAATGGAATTGCTTCGTAAGAAGCTACCATCTTTCCCAGGACCCGCGTGCAGTGATGCACCGATACCTGTTTTGGTTTTAGGAGGTCTCTGACTAGAGAAGACAACTCCCTGGCTTTCTCCTCTGGGAGAAACACTTTTTTCTGGGCCGTGTCCAGAATCATTCCCAGGAACATTAGACGTGTCGTGGGGATCAGCTGTGACTTTGGGATATTCAGAATCCAGCCGTGCTGGCTCAGCACTTCCTGAGATAGTGCTACTCCCACTAACAACTGTTCCTTGGATCGTGCCTTTATTAGGAGATCGTCCAAGTATGGGATAATTAAAACTCCCTTTTTTCGAAGGAGTATCATCATTTCCGCCATAACCTTGGTAAATACCCTTGGTGCCGTGGAGAGTCCAAACGGCAGCGTCTGGAATTGGTAATGGCAGTCCTGTACCACAAATCTGAGGTACTCCTGGTGAGAATTGCAAATGGGAACATGCAGGTAAGCATCCTTGATGTCCAGGGATACCATGTAATCCCCCTCGTCCAGGCTTGCAATAACCGCCCTGAGCGATTCCATCTTGAACTTGAATTTTTTTATGTATGTGTTCAAGGATTTCAAATTTAAAATGGGTCTCACCGAACCGTCCGGTTTCGGCACCACAAATAGTGTGGAATAGTAACCCCGGCCTTGTTGAAGTAGGGGTACCTTGATTATCACCTGCTGGGAATACAGCTTGTGAATCTCTGCTAGCACCGCCTCCCTGTCTGAGGGAGCAATCGGCAAGGCGGATTTTAGGAAACGGCGGGGTGGAGTCGCCTCGAATTCCAGCCTGTATCCCTGAGATACTATTTGAAGGATCCAGGGATCCACCTGTGAGCGGGCCCACTGATCGCTGAAATTCCTGAGGCGGGCCCCCACCGTACCTGGCTTCGCCTGTGAAGCCCCACCGTCATGCGGCGGACTTGGAAGAGGAAGCGGGGGAGGACTTTTGTTCCTGGGAACCTGCTGTTTGCTGCAGCCTTTTTCCCCTGCCTCTGCCTCTTGACAGAAAAGACCCTCCTTTTCCCCGCTTGTTTTTCTGGGACCGAAAGGACTGAACCTGATAAAATGGCGCCTTCTTAGGCTGTGAGGGGACATGGGGTAAAAATGCTGACTTCCCAGACGTTGCTGTGGAAACTAGGTCGGAGAGACCATCCCCAAATAATTCCTCCCCCTTATAAGGCAAGACTTCCATGTGCCTTTTGGAATCTGCATCTCCAGTCCACTGGCGAGTCCATAAGCATCTCCTAGCAGAGATAGATAATGCACTTATTTTAGATGCCAGTCGGCAGATTTCCCTCTGTGCATCTCTCATGTATAAGACTGAGTCTTTTATATGGTCAATTGTTAGCAGGATCGTGTCTCTGTCTAACGTGTCAATATTTTCTGACAGTTTATCTGACCACGCAGCGGCAGCACTGCACATCCATGCTGACGCAATAGCTGGTCTGAGTATAATGCCTGAGTGTGTATATACAGACTTCAGGATCGCCTCCTGCTTTCTATCAGCAGGTTCCTTAAGGGCGGCCGTATCCTGGGACGGTAGTGCCACCTTTTTAGACAAACGTGTGAGCGCTTTATCCACCCTCGGGGGTGTTTCCCAACGTAACCTATCCTCTGGCGGGAAAGGGAACGCCATTAGTAGCTTCTTAGGAATTACCAATTTCTTATCAGGGGAAGCCCACGCTTCTTCACACACTTCATTTAATTCATCTGACGGGGGAAAAACTACAGGTAGTTTTTTCTCCCCAAACATAATACCCTTTTTTGTGGTACCTGGATGTAAATCAGAAATATTTAACACCTCTTTCATTGCCTCAATCATGCAGTGAATGGCCTTAACGGGCATTAAATTTGACTCATCGTCGTCGACACTGGTGTCAGTATCCGTGTCGACATCTACTTGTGCCACCTGAGATAACGGGCGTTTCAGAGCCCCTGATGACTTTTGAGACACCTGGACAGGCACGAGCTGAAGACTCGGCTGTCCCACAGTCGGCATGTCGGCAAATTTTTTATGTAAGAAGTCTATACGTGCACTCATTTCCTGCCATAATACCATCCACTCAGGTGTCTGACCCCCAGGGGGTGACATCCCTGCTAAAGGTATCTGCTCCCCCTCCACATCATTATCCTCCTCAAACATGTCGACACAGCCGTACCGACACACTCCACACACACAGGGAATGCTCAAACAGAGGACAGGACCCACAAAAGCCCTTTGGGGGGACAGAGTAAGAGTATGCCAGCACACACCAGAGCGCTATATATATACAGGGACTAACTGAGTTATGTCCCTAATAGCTGCTTTTTATATAATATACTGTATACAGTGCCAATTTTAATGCCCCCCCCCCTCTCTTTTCCCTCTTACTGTACTGTAGAATTGCAGGGAAGAGCCAGCGAGCTTCCTTCCAGCCGAGCTGTGAGGGAAAAATGGCGCCAGTGTGCTGAGGAGATAGGCTCCGCCCCTTTTTCGCGGCCTATTCTCCCGCTTTTTATGGGATTCTGGCAGGGGTATTTACCTCATATATAGCCCCAGGGGCTATATATTGAGGTATTTTAGCCAGCCAAGGTGTTTTTATTGCTGCCTCAGGGCGCCCCCCCCAGCGCCCTGCACCCTCAGTGACCGGAGTGTGAAGTGTGTATGAGGAGCAATGGCGCACAGCTGCAGTGCTGTGCGCTACCTTGGTGAAGACAGGATGTCTTCATGCCGCCGATTTTCCGGACCATCTTCTTGCTTCTGGCTCTGTAAGGGGGACGGCGGCGCGGCTCCGGGACCGAACATCAAGGCTGGGCCTGCGGTCGATCCCTCTGGAGCTAATGGTGTCCAGTAGCCTAAGAAGCCCAATCCGGCTGCAAGCAGGCGAGTTCGCTTCTTCTCCCCTTAGTCCCTCGCTGCAGTGAGCCTGTTGCCAGCAGGTCTCACTGAAAATAACAAATTCTAAGACTATAACTTTCTAAGAGCTCAGGAGAGCCCCTAGTGTGCATCCAACCTCGGCCGGGCACGAAATCTAACTGAGGCTTGGAGGAGGGTCATAGTGGGAGGAGCCAGTGCACACCAGGTAGTCTAAGATCTTTCTAGAGTGCCCAGCCTCCTTCGGAGCCCGCTATTCCCCATGGTCCTTACGGAGTTCCCAGCATCCACTAGGACGTTAGAGAAACCACAGGTGGATATGATGGCGTCCCGCCTCAACAAAAAGTTAAAAAGATATTGCGCCAGGTCAAGGGACCCTCAGGCGATAGCTGTGGACGCTCTAGTGACACCGTGGGTGTACCAGTCGGTTTATGTGTTCCCTCCTCTGCCTCTCATACCAAAGGTATTGAGAATAATAAGAAAGCGAGGAGTAAACACCATTCTCGTGGTTCCGGATTGGCCAAGACGAGCGTGGTACCCGGAACTTCAAGAGATGCTCTCAGAGGACCCGTGGCCTCTACCGCTCAGACAGGACCTGCTACAACAGGGGCCCCTTTCTGCTCCAAGACTTACCGAGGCTGCGTTTGACGGCATGGCGGTTGAACACCGGATCCTAAAAGAAAAGGGTATTCCGGAAGAAGTCATTCCTACGCTTATTAAGGCCAGGAAAGATGTTACGGCAAAGCATTATCACCGCATATGGCGGAAATATGTTGCATGGTGCGAGGCCAAAAAGGCCCCAACAGAGGAATTTCAACTAGGTCGATTTCTGCATTTCCTGCAAGCAGGAGTGAATATGGGCCTAAAACTAGGCTCCATTAAAGTACAGATCTCGGCTCTGTCGATTTTCTTTCAAAAAGAACTAGCTTCAGTACCTTAAGTTCAGACATTTGTGAAAGGAGTGCTGCATATTCAGCCCCCATTTGTGCCTCCTGTGGCACCTTGGGATCTCAACGTGATGTTGAGTTTCTTAAAATCACATTGGTTTGAGCCACTAAAAACCGTGGATCTGAAATATCTCACGTGGAAAGTGGTCATGTTATTGGCCCTGGCTTCAGCCAGGCGAGTGTCAGAATTGGCGGCTTTATCATGTAAAAGCCCTTATCTGATTTTCCATATGGATAGGGCAGAATTGAGGACTCGTCCCCAGTTTCTCCCTGAGGTGGTGTCAGCGTTTCACCTGAACCAGCCTATTGTGGTGCCTGCGGCTACTAAGGATTTGGAGGACTCCAAGTTGCTAGACGTTGTCAGGGCCCTGAAAATATATGTTTCCAGGACGGCTGGAGTCAGAAAATCTGACTCGCTGTTTATCCTGTATGCACCCAACAAGCTGGGTGCACCTGCTTCTAAGCAGTCTATTGCTCGCTGGATTTGTAGTACAATTCAGCTTGCACATTCTGTGGCAGGCATGCCACAGCCAAAATCTGTAAATGCCCATTCCACAAGGAAGGTGGGCTCATCTTGGGCGGCTGCCCGAGGGGTCTCGGCTTTACAACTTTGCCGAGCAGCTACTTGGTCAGGGGCAAACACATTTGCAAAATTCTACAAATTTGATACCCTGGCTGAGGAGGACCTGGAGTTCTCTCATTCGGTGCTACAGAGTCATCCGCACTCTCCCGCCCGTTTGGGAGCTTTGGTATAATCCCCATGGTCCTTACGGAGTTCCCAGCATCCACTAGGACGTTAGAGAAAATAAGAATTTACTCACCGGTAATTCTATTTCTCGTAGTCCGTAGTGGATGCTGGGCGCCCATCCCAAGTGCGGATTGTCTGCAATACTTGTAAATAGTTATTGTTAACTAAAGGGTTATTGTTGAGCCATCTGTTGAGAGGCTCAGTTGTTTTCATACTGTCAAACTGGATATAGTATCACGAGTTGTACGGTGTTATTGGTGTGGCTGGTAAGAGTCTTACCCGGGATTCTAAATCCTTCCTTATTATGTCTGCTCGTCCGGGCACGGTGTCCTAACTGAGGCTTGGAGGAGGGTCATAGTGGGAGGAGCCAGTGCACACCAGGTAGTCCTAAATCTTTCTAGAGTGCCCAGCCTCCTTCGGAGCCCGCTATTCCCCATGGTCCTTACGGAGTTCCAAGCATCCACTACGGACTACGAGAAATAGAATTACCGGTGAGTAAATTCTTATTTTCCGCATCCCTAACGTGTGTCTAAATTGTCAAGGTGGGTTGTATTTTAGAGATGAGCGCCTGAAATTTTTCGGGTTTTGTGTTTTGGTTTTGGGTTCGGTTCCGCGGCCGTGTTTTGGGTTCGACCGCGTTTTGGCAAAACCTCACCGAATTTTTTTTGTCGGATTCGGGTGTGTTTTGGATTCGGGTGTTTTTTTAAAAAAACACTAAAAAACAGCTTAAATCATAGAATTTGGGGGTCATTTTGATCCCATATTATTATTAACCTCAAAAACCATAATTTCCACTCATTTTCAGTCTATTCTGAATACCTCACACCTCACAATATTATTTTTAGTCCTAAAATTTGCACCAAGGTCGCTGGATGACTAAGCTAAGCGACACTAGTGGCCGACACAAACACCTGGCCCATCTAGGAGTGGCACTGCAGTGTCACGCAGGATGTCCCTTCCAAAAAACCCTCCCCAATCAGCACATGACGCAAAGAAAAAAAGAGGCGCAATGAGGTAGCTGACTGTGTGAGTAAGATAAGCGACCCTAGTGGCCGACACAAACACCGGGCCCATTTAGGAGTGGCACTGCAGTGTCACGCAGGATGTCCCTTCCAAAAAACCCTCCCCAATCAGCACATGACGCAAAGAAAAAAAGAGGCGCAATGAGGTAGCTGACTGTGTGAGTAAGATTAGCGACCCTAGTGGCCGACACAAACACCGGGCCCATTTAGGAGTGGCACTGCAGTGTCACGCAGGATGTCCCTTCCAAAAAACCCTCCCCAATCAGCACATGACGCAAAGAAAAAAAGAGGCGCAATGAGGTAGCTGACTGTGTGAGTAAGATTAGCGACCCTAGTGGCCGACACAAACACCGGGCCCATTTAGGAGTGGCACTGCAGTGTCACGCAGGATGTCCCTTCCAAAAAACCCTCCCCAATCAGCACATGACGCAAAGAAAAAAAGAGGCGCAATGAGGTAGCTGACTGTGTGAGTAAGATTAGCGACCCTAGTGGCCGACACAAACACCGGGCCCATTTAGGAGTGGCACTGCAGTGTCACGCAGGATGTCCCTTCCAAAAAACCCTCCCCAATCAGCACATGACGCAAAGAAAAAAAGAGGCGCAATGAGGTAGCTGACTGTGTGAGTAAGATTAGCGACCCTAGTGGCCGACACAAACACCGGGCCCATTTAGGAGTGGCACTGCAGTGTCACGCAGGATGTCCCTTCCAAAAAACCCTCCCCAATCAGCACATGACGCAAAGAAAAAAAGAGGCGCAATGAGGTAGCTGACTGTGTGAGTAAGATTAGCGACCCTAGTGGCCGACACAAACACCGGGCCCATTTAGGAGTGGCACTGCAGTGTCACGCAGGATGTCCCTTCCAAAAAACCCTCCCCAATCAGCACATGACGCAAAGAAAAAAAGAGGCGCAATGAGGTAGCTGACTGTGTGAGTAAGATTAGCGACCCTAGTGGCCGACACAAACACCGGGCCCATTTAGGAGTGGCACTGCAGTGTCACGCAGGATGTCCCTTCCAAAAAACCCTCCCCAAACAGCACATGACGCAAAGAAAAATAAAAGAAAAAAGAGGTGCAAGATGGAATTGTCCTTGGGCCCTCCCACCCACCCTTATGTTGTATAAACAAAACAGGACATGCACACTTTAACCAACCCATCATTTCAGTGACAGGGTCTGCCACACGACTGTGACTGATATGACGGGTTGGTTTGGACCCCCCCCAAAAAAAGAAGCAATTAATCTCTCCTTGCACAAACTGGCTCTACAGAGGCAAGATGTCCACCTCATCATCACCCTCCGATATATCACCGTGTACATCCCCCTCCTCACAGATTATCAATTCGTCCCCACTGGAATCCACCATCTCAGCTCCCTGTGTACTTTGTGGAGGCATTTGCTGCTGGTCAATGTCTCCGCGGAGGAATTGATTATAATTCATTTTAATGAACATCATCTTCTCCACATTTTCTGGATGTAACCTCGTACGCCGATTGCTGACAAGGTGAGCGGCGGCACTAAACACTCTTTCGGAGTACACACTTGTGGGAGGGCAACTTAGGTAGAATAAAGCCAGTTTGTGCAATGGCCTCCAAATTGCCTCTTTTTCCTGCCAGTATAAGTATGGACTGTGTGACGTGCCTACTTGGATGCGGTCACTCATATAATCCTCCACCATTCTTTCAATGGTGAGAGAATCATATGCAGTGACAGTAGACGACATGTCCGTAATCGTTGTCAGGTCCTTCAGTCCGGACCAGATGTCAGCATCAGCAGTCGCTCCAGACTGCCCTGCATCACCGCCAGCGGGTGGGCTCGGAATTCTGAGCCTTTTCCTCGCACCCCCAGTTGCGGGAGAATGTGAAGGAGGAGATGTTGACAGGTCGCGTTCCGCTTGACTTGACAATTTTCTCACCAGCAGGTCTTTCAACCCCAGCAGACTTGTGTCTGCCGGAAAGAGAGATCCAAGGTAGGCTTTAAATCTAGGATCGAGCACGGTGGCCAAAATGTAGTGCTCTGATTTCAACAGATTGACCACCCGTGAATCCTTGTTAAGCGAATTAAGGGCTCCATCCACAAGTCCCACATGCCTAGCGGAATCGCTCCGTGTTAGCTCCTCCTTCAATGTCTCCAGCTTCTTCTGCAAAAGCCTGATGAGGGGAATGACCTGACTCAGGCTGGCAGTGTCTGAACTGACTTCACGTGTGGCAAGTTCAAAGGGCATCAGAACCTTGCACAACGTTGAAATCATTCTCCACTGCGCTTGAGACAGGTGCATTCCACCTCCTATATCGTGCTCAATTGTATAGGCTTGAATGGCCTTTTGCTGCTCCTCCAACCTCTGAAGCATATAGAGGGTTGAATTCCACCTCGTTACCACTTCTTGCTTCAGATGATGGCAGGGCAGGTTCAGTAGTTTTTGGTGGTGCTCCAGTCTTCTGTACGTGGTGCCTGTACGCCGAAAGTGTCCCGCAATTTTTCTGGCAACCGACAGCATCTCTTGCACGCCCCTGTCGTTTTTTAAATAATTCTGCACCACCAAATTCAAGGTATGTGCAAAACATGGGACGTGCTGGAATTTGCCCATATTTAATGCACACACAATATTGCTGGCGTTGTCCGATGCCACAAATCCACAGGAGAGTCCAATTGGGGTAAGCCATTCCGCGATTATCTTCCTCAGTTGCCGTAAGAGGTTTTCAGCTGTGTGCGTATTCTGGAAACCGGTGATACAAAGCGTAGCCTGCCTAGGAAAGAGTTGGCGTTTGCGAGATGCTGCTACTGGTGCCGCCGCTGCTGTTCTTGCGGCGGGAGTCCATACATCTACCCAGTGGGCTGTCACAGTCATATAGTCCTGACCCTGCCCTGCTCCACTTGTCCACATGTCCGTGGTTAAGTGGACATTGGGTACAACTGCATTTTTTAGGACACTGGTGAGTCTTTTTCTGAGGTCCGTGTACATTCTCGGTATCGCCTGCCTAGAGAAGTGGAACCTAGATGGTATTTGGTAACGGGGGCACACTGCCTCAATAAATTGTCTAGTTCCCTGTGAACTAACGGCGGATACCGGACGCACGTCTAACACCAACATAGTTGTCAAGGCCTCAGTTATCCGCTTTGCAGCAGGATGACTGCTGTGATATTTCATCTTCCTCGCAAAGGACTGTTGAACAGTCAATTGCTTACTGGAAGTAGTACAAGTGGGCTTACGACTTCCCCTCTGGGATGACCATCGACTCCCAGCAGCAACAACAGCAGCGCCAGCAGCAGTAGGCGTTACACGCAAGGATGCATCGGAGGAATCCCAGGCAGGAGAGGACTCGTCAGAATTGCCAGTGACATTGCCTGCAGGACTATTGGCATTCCTGGGGAAGGAGGAAATTGACACTGAGGGAGTTGGTGGGGTGGTTTGCGTGAGCTTGGTTACAAGAGGAAGGGATTTACTGGTCAGTGGACTGCTTCCGCTGTCACCCAAAGTTTTTGAACTTGTCACTGACTTATTATGAATGCGCTGCAGGTGACGTATAAGGGAGGATGTTCCGAGGTGGTTAACGTCCTTACCCCTACTTATTACAGCTTGACAAAGGGAACACACGGCTTGACACCTGTTGTCCGCATTTCTGTTGAAATAGTTCCACACCGAAGAGCTGATTTTTTTGGTATTTTCACCAGGCATGTCAACAGCCATATTCCTCCCACGGACAACAGGTGTCTCCCCGGGTGCCTGACTTAAACAAACCACCTCACCATCAGAATCCTCCTGGTCAATTTCCTCCCCAGCACCAGCAACACCCATATCCTCCTCATCCTGGTGTACTTCAACACTGACATCTTCAATCTGACTATCAGGAACTGGACTGCGGGTGATCCTTCCAGCACTTGCAGGGGGCGTGCAAATGGTGGAAGGCGCATGCTCTTCACGTCCAGTGTTGGGAAGGTCAGGCATCGCAACCGACACAATTGGACTCTCCTTGTGGATTTGGGATTTCGAAGAACGCACAGTTCTTTGCGGTGCTACTGCTTTTGCCAGCTTGAGTCTTTTCATTTTTCTAGCGAGAGGCTGAGTGCCTCCATCCTCATGTGAAGCTGAACCACTAGCCATGAACATAGGCCAGGGCCTCAGCCGTTCCTTGCCACTCCATGTGGTAAATGGCATATTGGCAAGTTTACGCTTCTCCTCCGACAATTTTATTTTAGGTTTTGGAGTCCTTTTTTTACTGATATTTGGTGTTTTGGATTTGACATGCTCTGTACTATGACATTGGGCATCGGCCTTGGCAGACGACGTTGCTGGCATTTCATCGTCTCGGCCATGACTAGTGGCAGCAGCTTCAGCACGAGGTGGAAGTAGATCTTGATCTTTCCCTAATTTTGGAACCTCAACATTTTTGTTCTCCATATTTTAATAGGCACAACTAAAAGGCACCTCAGGTAAACAATGGAGATGGATGGATACTAGTATACAATTATGGACGGACTGCCGAGTGCCGACACAGAGGTAGCTACAGCCGTGAACTACCGTACTGTGTCTGCTGCTAATATAGACTGGTTGATAAAGAGATGTCGTAGTATGTATGTATGAAGAAGAAAGAAAAAAAAAACCACGGTTAGGTGGTATACAATTATGGACGGACTGCCGAGTGCCGACACAGAGGTAGCCACAGCCGTGAACTACCGTACTGTACTGTGTCTGCAGCTAATATAGACTGGTTGATAAAGAGATGTCGTAGTATGTATGTATGAAGAAGAAAGAAAAAAAACCACGGGTAGGTGGTATACAATTATGGACGGACTGCCGAGTGCCGACACAGAGGTAGCCACAGCCGTGAACTACCGTACTGTACTGTGTCTGCTGCTAATATAGACTGGTTGATAAAGAGATGTAGTAGTATGTATGTATGAAGAAGAAAGAAAAAAAAACCACGGGTAGGTGGTATACAATTATGGACGGACTGCCGAGTGCCGACACAGAGGTAGCCACAGCCGTGAACTACCGTACTGTACTGTGTCTGCTGCTAATATAGACTGGTTGATAAAGAGATGTCGTAGTATGTATGTATGAAGAAGAAAGAAAAAAAAACCACGGTTAGGTGGTATACAATTATGGACGGACTGCCGAGTGCCGACACAGAGGTAGCCACAGCCGTGAACTACCGTACTGTACTGTGTCTGCTGCTAATATAGACTGGTTGATAAAGAGATGTCGTAGTATGTATGTATAAAGAAGAAAGAAAAAAAAACCACGGTTAGGTGGTATACAATTATGGACGGACTGCCGAGTGCCGACACAGAGGTAGCCACAGCCGTGAACTACCGTACTGTACTGTGTCTGCTGCTAATATAGACTGGTTGATAAAGAGATGTAGTAGTATGTATGTATAAAGAAGAAAGAAAAAAAAAACCACAGGTAGGTGGTATACAATTATGGATGGACTGCCGAGTGCCGACACAGAGGTAGCTACAGCCGTGAACTACCGTACTGTGTCTGCTGCGACTGGATGATAAAAAATGATATAAAAAATATATATATATCACTACTGCAGCCGGACAGGTATATATATTATATAATGACGGACCTGCTGGACACTGTCTGTCAGCAGAATGAGTTTTTTATAGAATAAAAAAAAAAACACCACACAAGTGAAGTCACACGACGAGTGTTTAACTTTTTCAGGCAATCACAATATAGTATACTACTAACTATACTGGTGGTCAGTGTGGTCAGGTCACTGGTCAGTCACACTGGCAGTGGCACTCCTGCAGCAAAAGTGTGCACTGTTTAATTTTAATATAATATGTACTCCTGGCTCCTGCTATAACCTATAACTGGCACTGCAGTGCTCCCCAGTCTCCCCCACAATTATAAGCTGTGTGAGCTGAGCACAGTCAGATATATAATATATACATAGATGATGCAGCACACTGGGCTGAGCAGTGCACACAGATATGGTATGTGACTGTCTTGTACTCCTGGCTCCTGCTATAACCTATAACTGGCACTGCAGTGCTCCCCAGTCTCCCCCACAATTATAAGCTGTGTGAGCTGAGCACAGTCAGATATATAATATATACATAGATGATGCAGGCATGCAGCACACTGGGCTGAGCAGTGCACACAGATATGGTATGTGACTGAGTCACTGTGTGTACCGTTTTTTTCAGGCAGAGAACGGATATATTAAATAAAACAACTGCACTGCTGGTGGTCACTGTGGTCAGTCACTAAACTCTGCACTCTCTTCTACAGTATCAGCCTCAGGTCAATCTCTCTCTCTCTCTCCTAATCTAAATGGAGAGGACGCCAGCCACGTCCTCTCCCTATCAATCTCAATGCACGTGTGAAAATGGCGGCGACGCGCGGCTCCTTATATAGAATCCGAGTCTCGCGAGAATCCGACAGCGTCATGATGATGTTCGGGCGCGCTCGGGTTAACCGAGCAAGGCGGGAAGATCCGAGTCGCTCGGACCCGTGA
The DNA here is from genome assembly GCF_028390025.1 of Pseudophryne corroboree. Taxonomy (NCBI): domain Eukaryota; kingdom Metazoa; phylum Chordata; class Amphibia; order Anura; family Myobatrachidae; genus Pseudophryne; species Pseudophryne corroboree. Next base: position 176,957,341 of record NC_086446.1, read on the forward strand.
AAAAAAACATGAAGTTCATGCGGGTTCGGATTCAGAGAAACCGAACCCGCTCATCTCTATTGTATTTCCTATCCATACTGTACAACCTACATAAGGGATTCGGCTGATCACAGATTGAGATTGCCCTCTAAGGCTGTACTTACTGATATAACTCAGAGGCCCACAACTCAGTTGATCTCTGGGGCTAGTGTAACGTGGTCAGGCTCCTTACTTGATGGTTTAGATACTCGGTATGACAATGACATTTCCTTGTTTCTGTGTCACATACAGGATGCTACAGACTTCTCGGCTGGTAGCCGTGAAGGAGTTTGGCCTGCGTGATGCAGGGTCTTCTGTCCTGGCAGCTTAGACGTGCAGGGGACGGTGGCGACACCAAGGGACTGCGGATACAGAGTAAGCTATGGCGAGTCCGTCCTTCACAGGTGAGATCCTGGTGGAGACGTGCTGGATACGTAACTATCGGTTAGTACTTCCTTCAGTACTAACCAGATTATTGTATCCTCCACATACATTCGAATTGCAAGGGTTACACATTAATCCAAGGGTTCCTCCACTTCCTTTAGAGAACGTTGGGGAAAATCCAGAAAACCTACACCGCCAGGTTCCCGGGGATAGATTCGGGTTCTGCCTTCTCAAAACCTTCGGTTTGACGGTGGACCTCGCTGCCTGGGGATCAGGCAGGTGGGGGAAATGGTTTCACTCGAACATCCCGGTGATATCATACTTAGGCCCCTAGAATGAGTTAGGTTGCCAAGGGGGCGGACTAGAGTTTCTAGTGTTCCCGCATCACAAATTCTCCGGCTCGGGCTTACTAGCTTCTCGGGCGAAGGGTACAATACTGCTGGTAGCTATTCAACCATTTGACAAACTAATGTCATTATCCGGTTCCACCTCATGCATTTAACAGGGGTTAACATTCAAGCCTAAGGTCATTGAACCCTCACTGGTGGGTGTTCAATTCTGGAGGGGATCTGAGAGCAATGTTCTCGGGTAGAGAAATTCCATTCTGGCCGTCTCTTTAGACCTCTCTAAGGTTGCGTTACAGGAATGTCACTTCCAGTTCCAGACACTGCACTTGGCTTCTACAAGCCAATGTCATAGTTTATGCTCCTCCTCCGCAAGGGAGAGTGGATATACTTCCATAGCTGGACGAATTTCACATCCTCAAGGGAGGTGTTATTACAACTATCCCAGGTTCTTGGGTGGTTCCTGAATCTTCCTGTTTCATATTCGACAGGGAGGCTGCCCTTCCTGGGAGTGATTTTCGACGAAGGGCAGAAGTTGTTTCTACCGGTGGAGAAAGCGTTGGTGTTCCAATCGATGTTCCGGGATGCCCTGAAGCCAACCCGGGTGTCTGTTCATCAGTGCATTCGCCTTCAGGGTAAGATGGTTGCCTCCTGCGAGGCTCTAAGGTTCGAAAGATGCCATGCAGGGTCCTTCCGACTGGACCGTCTAGACAATTGGTCAGGATCACACCTTCACATGCACCAGCGAATTACGACTGTCGCCAAAGCCAGTATTTCACTCTCCTGGTGGCTGCGAATGGCTCACCATCTCGGGGGCCGCGAGTTCGGGATTCAGATTTGGATCCTTCTGAGATGCAAGTCTCGGAGTTTGGGGACCAGTCTCCCAGGGGGGAAAACCTCTATGGAAGGTGGTCAAGTCTGGAATACATCCTTCCGATAAACATTCTGGAACTAAGAGCCTTTTGCAATGGCTTTTTATGAGCGGCACATCTTCTGCAAAGATCAAGCCATTCGGGTTCGGTCAGACACCGTCTCGGCAGTGTCCTACACGAACAGGTGGGGCGGAACGAAGAACAGGGCTGCAATGTCAGAGGTTCCAGGAATCCTCCTCTTGTTGGACAACCACGCCCTGGCGCTGTCAGCACTCTTCATTCCAGGAGTGGACAGCTGGGAAGAGGTCTTCTTCAGCAGACACGATCTCCATCCAGGAGTATGGGACCTATACACAGAGGTGTTAGGGGAGGTAACAAGTCGCTGGGGTGTACATCAAATTGACGTAATGGCCTCCCGCCTCATCAGGATGCTTCAGAGGTTCTGTTCCGGGTCAAGAGGCCCAAAGGTAGTGGCGGTGGTCGCCCTGGTAGATCCGTGGGTGTACCAGTCAGTGTAGGGGTTCCCTCCACTTCCGCGCATCTACGGATTCTCAAACTAATAAGAAGCAAGCTTTCAGGCAATCTTCATTGCTCCGGACTGGCCAAGATGGGCTTGGTACGTGGATCTTCTGGATTTACTGCTGGAGGATCCAAGGGCTCTTCCTCTTCGCGAGGACCTTCTGCGACAGGGGCCGTTCGCTTATCAAGTCTTGCCACGGCTACATTTGACGGCATGGAGGTTGGACGCCTGATTTTAGCTCGGAAGGGCATTCCGAAAACGGTCAATTCCTACCCTGATACAGGCTAGGATGGATGTAACGTCTTTGTATTACCATCGGTTTTGGAATACGTATGGGTCTTGGTGTGAATCCAAGAGGTTTCCTACAGTGGAGTTTCAACTTGGACAGTTTCTCCTCTTTCTGCAAGCAGGTGTGGATGTGGGCCTACACTTGCAGACTCCATAGAGGTCCAGATTTTGGCCTTTTCTATTTTCTTCTAGAAACAATTGGCTGCTCTCCCTGGGGTTCAGACTTTCTTGAAAGGGGTACTGTGCATCCAACCACCGTTTGTGCCACCTACGGCACCGTGGGATCTTACTGTGGTGCTGCAGTTCCTGCAATTGTAATGGTTCGAGCCTTTGCTGGAGGATGAACTCAAGTTTCTTACTTGGTAGGTTGTCACACTGTTGGCATTAGCATCTGCTAGGTGTGTATCAGACATGGGGGCTTTGGCCTACAAGGGCTCCTCCTAGATTTTCCATGAGGATAGGGCTGAGCTCAGAATGCATCAGCGATCTTTTCCAAAGCTTTTCATATTGTCCAACCTTTTGTGGTGCCAGTGGCTACTGACTCCTCAATTACCTCACAGTCCTTGGACGTTGTGGGGCTTTGAAGATTTATGGGAAGCAACTTTCTCATCTCAGGATATCAGTTTCTCTGGTTGTCCTTTATGCTCCCAACAAGGGGGGTCATTCCGAGTTGAGCGCTAGCTGCCGTTGTTCGCAGCACAGCGATCAGGCTAAAAATTGGCACTTCTGCGCATGCGTATGGTGCGCACTGCACACGCACTTTCACAAAAGCCAATGCAGTTTTACACAAACTCGAGCGACGTTTTTCAGTCGCACTGCTGATCGTTGAGTGATTGACAGAAAGTGGGTGTTTCTGGGTGGTAACTGACCGTTTTCGGGGAGTGTGTGTAAAAATGCAGGCGTGCCAGATAAAAAAGCAGGTGTGGCTGGGGAAATGGGAGAGTGACTGGCCGAACGCAGGGCCTGTTTGTGACGTCAAAACAGGAACTAACTAGTCTGAAGTGATCGCAAGGTAGGAGTAGGTCTGCAGCTACTCTGAAACTGCACAATCTTTTTTTGTAGCAGCGCTGCGATCCTTTCGTTCGCACTTCTGCTAAGCTAAGATACACTCCCAGAGGGTGGCGGCTTAGCGTTTGCACTGCTGCTAAAAGCAGCTTGCGAGCGATCAACTCGGAATGAGGGCCAAGGTTGGGTGTCCTGCTTCTAAGCAGACAATTCCTCACGGGATCAGGTTTACTATCCAGTATACTTATTCTACGGCAGGCCTGCCGTGTCCAAATTCTGTTAAGGCCCATTCTACAGTAGCAAGAAAAAGAATAGGGGTTATGAAGAAACCTCTGCCTCTTGAAGAAGCCACCTGGGGTGCGGAGAAACGCATTGAGGGTACAGAGAGAAGGAGTCACCAATACCCAATTGCCCATAAGAATTAGAGCGTGTCCTCCTAGCAGCTGATTACAGCATTTGCCGGCAATTGTTCATCTCCAGCGAGACTGCACCGTTCATTTTCCTGGATCATACCGGGAATACCTTACATCCTGCCCTGGTGAGCATTATTCCATCTGTTAAAAGGAAAAAGAAACACCTGTATAAAAAAGCGCTTTAGAGCAGCAGGGGAATGGTAATCCAAAAAGGGGCGTTACCCTCACCCCAATAAGGTTAACCAGATACTAAAAAAGATTTGGATCTCCTATCCACTGCGCTCCCCAAATATATAGATACGTGAAGAAGGGAATATACCTCTACTTATCTTAGGAGGTCGGTATTATTTTCACACGTCCCACCTTCTTCTCGTTAGGTTTTATTATGAGTATTAATAGATGGTGTTATTCCAAAAGGTCCAACAATTCATGTAAGAGAAAATAAAACACAATCTAGTGTATTACCGTCATACAGATCCCTTTATTGAATAAAAATACAACATGGGTCTATGGATTCAGATCAATAATAAGTGTGATCCACACGTATGTATAAAATACAATTTTTTTAATACTAAAAAAGTTCCAATTATCAAGTATGCTTCAGTCACATTGATATATGACACATGTCCACTTTTACATCCAGTAATATGTGAGGGTGGCTTCCTACCAGATTTTGGAATTTAGAAGTGCTTATAAAAAAGCTGTGCAGATGTCTCAGCAGTCCCAGGGAAAACCAGCTTCAATGGTCAGCACAGTCTATAGACTATGCCTTGATAAAGATCAGCGAATCTGATCGAAACGCGTTGGATGACGGTGAGGATTTGTGACGGACATACCAGACGAGGAGAGGACGGGGTGCTGACCATTGAAGCTGGTTTTCCCTGGGACTGCTGAGACATCTGCACAGCTTTTTTATAAGCACTTCTAAATTCCAAAATCTGGTAGGAAGCCACCCTCACATATTACTGGATGTAAAAGTGGACATGTGTCATATATCAATGTGACTGAAGCATACTTGATAATTGGAACTTTTTTAGTATTAAAAAATTGTATTTTATACATACGTGTGGATCACACTTATTATTGATCTGAATCCATAGACCCATGTTGTATTTTTATTCAATGAAGGGATCTGTATGACGGTAATACACTAGATTGTGTTTTATTTTCTCTTACATGAATTGTTGGACTTTTTGGAATAACACCATCTATTAATACTCATAATAAAACCTAACGAGAAGAAGGTGGGACGTGTGAAAATAATACCGACCTCCTAAGATAAGTAGAGGTTTATTCCCTTCTTCACGTATCTATATATTTGGGGAGCGCAGTGGATAGGAGATCCAAATCTTTTTTAGTATCTGATTATTCCATCTGTGCTGGGGGTAGAGAACGGTATACTGGTGCACCCACACTTTGTCGGAGTGGAGAACGGCTCCCCGCTTGCGCCGCAGACGGACTACGCCACTGACGAGTCCCGCCGCTGACGGATGTCTCACCAGTGCACAGGGTGATATAGAGCGGCTACAAACAAATTACTGTTGTGCAGCGAGGAAAAGCCGTCCTAGACTGTGAGTAACAGTTATTATATAACTCCCATCTTTTGCACCGCTCATACATCTAGTGGATTTGGAAACTGATGAACTTTTTCCAATTGGAATCGAACTTACATTAATTTGAGGACACCCATATGCACGGCCGTGCTAAAATTCTTGTGCTTCTATTTTTGGGCGAGTAATTAAATACAGATAAAAGCTATTAGAGAATTATCTCTTATTCAAGGTTATTGTGACTGCCTTCCAAGTACTTATAAATAGTTCATACCATTGCTTATTCTAGAGGTCTCCGGAACCTCAGTTTTATATGATTACTGTGTTGTGGTCTTGTCTATTTTAAAGTGTTATATGTTATTAGTTTATGCAATAAATTAGTTTATTTTTATATTTTTGTGTCCATCATTGGTATTGAGCGCTCACCTGGTAATTTTCCACTCTACAGTAGAGCAGGTTCTTCCTGGGCGGCTGCCCGGGGGGTCTCGGGTTTACATCTTTGCCGAGCAGCTACTTGGTCAGGGTCGAACACATTTGCTAAGTTCTACAAGTTCGATGCTTTGGCCTCTGCGGACCTATAGTTTGGTCAGTCAGTTCTGCAGGAGCCTCCGCGCTCTCCCTCCCATTCTGGGAGCTTTGGTACATCCCCATGGTTCTAATGTGGACCCCAGCATCCTCTAGGACGTAAGAGAAAATAGAATTTTAATTACCTACCGGTAAATCCTTTTCTCATAGTCTGTAGAGGATGCTGGGCGCCAGCCCAGCGCTTCGTTTTCCTGCATTTCTACTTGGTTGAGTATTGGTTCAGCTGTTACTGTTCCTCTTTCATGCTTGGTTAGCATAGGTTCTTCAGGTTACATGCTGACTGAAAGGGTTTCTTCCTATTTCATTGTAGATGACATGGTTTCTTCATGTTGCATGATGGTTGGCATGATTTCTTCATGTTTCATCATCCTGGTTGGCATGATTTCCTCATGTTTCCTGCTGGTTAGCGTAGTTTCTTATAGTTGCCTGCTGGTTGGCAAGGTTTCTTCATGTTTCATGTGGTTTTGCATGATTTCTTCATGTTGCATGCTGGTTGGCATGATTTCCCCATGTTGCATGCTAGTCAGCATGATTTTTCAATTCGGTGTGAGCTGGTGTGAATCTCGCCACTATCTGTGTTTTTCCTTCTCTCGAAGTATGTCCATCTCCTCGGGCACAGTTTCTAGACTGAGTCTGGTAGGAGGGGCATAGAGGGAGGAGCCAGCCCACACTATTAAACTCTTAAAGTGCCAATGGCTCCTTGTGGACCCGTCTATACCCCATGGTACTAATGTGGACCCCAGCATTCTCTACGGACTACGAGAAAAGGATTTACCAGTAGGTAATTAAAATCCTATTTTTTTCTGGCGGATGTCTAAAGACTATATGGGGAGTCTAAGGAGGAAGGAGCTCAGTTCACCATAGACCCAAATGTTTTGTGTAATCTGGTAGGCGACATATTTTCTATGTGTAGTGAACGTTATAGGCATTTTATAGACTACAACCTTAAAATAAAGTGTGTTAGTAGCATCAGAAACAACACTCCTTACTTACTTATTTCGACTGCTGGGATCCTGACAGTCGAGATTTCATACTGAATCCTTGTAATCACCTTTTTATTCCCTTTAGCATACCTCCCAACATTCTGGACCAGCAAGTTGAGACTCCTGCGTGCAGCAAAGCTGCATGTGCCTGGAAAGAGGGCATGGCCTCTGTAAAAGGAGGCGTGACTTCATCGGAATGCAGTGACCAAGAGCCACACCTCCTGTTTTCATCACTGTCGGGGCATGTCCAGTGCTCTGAGTTGCTGACTATGTCCCTAGTACCTCTGTCTCCCGCGAATAGCGCACAGCATCTATTTGCTGTGGAGCAGAGAGTGACAGGGAGCCTCCCAACTATTCGCCACCACTGTTGGACACTGCGGCCCACAGATGGGACATAGGGACAGTGCGCAACAAACAGGACTGTCCCGCAAAAATCGGGGCAGTAGGGAGGTATGCCTTGAGGGCAGTTATTAGCAGAGGTGTAAGAGGCTGTAGCTTCCCAAAAATTGAGTACAAGCTATAGAATACATACATTAGCTCTCTCATTTATTTAGCAGCAGGGGGCAGTAGCACCCCAATTATGAATATAAACAACGAATAAAGTATTGGCTTTTTTAATCATCTGAAAATCAAGGTCAGATAACTGGTGTTAATACAAAACTATTATTCTGCAGTTTAAACTCGGCAGTGTCGGACCGGGGCATGAAGGGCCCACCGGGGGAATGCAATGGTAGGAGCCCATGTTTAAAGGTGTGGCCAGTCTCCAGAGGGGGTGTGGCCAGCTGCCAGAGGCTTTGCTAACCATTACAGAGTGTATGGTCTTGGTACCACTCCCTTGATAAATATATAGTAAATACTGCTAGTGCATCATGATAATGTACCAGATTATTAATAGCAATGCACTGCAGAGAATCCACCATAGTCCTGTACAGCATAAGGTACCATACGGTGCATCTGGAAAGTATTCACAGCGCTTCACTGCACTACAATTTTGAGCTTCATGGCAAAGGCTGTGAATACTTATGAACATGCAATTTCTTAGTTTTTATTTTTAATGAATTTGAAAAATCTTTTCCTGTTGTCATTATGGGGTATTGTGTGTAGATTTTTGAGGGAAAAAATGTATTTTTCCATTTTGGAATAAAGCTGTAACATAACAAAATGTGGAAAAAGTGAAGAGCTGTGAATACTTTCTGGATACACTGTGTATAATGATTAATTCAAGTGTACAGTCTGGAACCTGAGGAGGTGGTTTCCCCTGTACCCCTGTGTGCCAGTCCAACCCTGAAGCTTGGTAACATCTGAGCATATCAATGCTTGATCAGCAAATGCAGAACAATTAGCTGTTTCACAAATTGATACAATTGTTCTATCCTACAATATCTTTCTTCAAGGCCTTTAGCAGCTTCTGAGCAATGCAAAGACTTATGGGGGAATGTAACTGATTGTGAAAAATTATTGTATAAAGATGTCCATTTATCGCTGTTTATTATCGTGTTATTGATGCAATTCAATTGTGTCCCTTTTGTGTGTGCGGTAATTGACCCATTTTCATGCGAAAACACATGGATCCAGAATATGTTTTGATGATCTCGGCCGCAAAAACGGGTCCACTATTGCAGATTTTTTTTCTCCTGCCTTGGGCAGGTGAAAAAAAATTCCACGTTACTGCCGGCGGTCAGGGCTAGTTGAATTAGCCCCTGGGGATCTATTCTGCGGCTAATTCTTGATTTACAAGAGATAGAATATATGGCAATAACTGTCAATAACCCCTACTGTTATATTATGTTGTAGATAGATATTTACTTTGACATGTGTTTACATTGTTAGAAGTGTATATTTGCTGCTTTACTTAACATGGTATAGTTATTTTCAACAGCTTACTGATGCTTGAAAATTTTACAAATACAAGTGTATTTAATGTATTTAACATGATGTCCTATAGTCACTTAGGTCACTCTGTCTGGCATGGTATAAAATAGATTCCCAGACTGGCAGAGTGCAGAGCAAATATGTACTTGAGTTGACATACATTAGTATGGAATCTCTTATTAGGAAACCTATTCTTCAGAAAGTTGTGAAGTACTGAAAATACTGATTTTATGGTATTGCAGCATTTTGGTGATTTTAATCATATACAACAGCATGATCTCCTTGTTTTTGTGTTTACTTAACAACTCCTAAGAATAGATTTCCCCAAAATAAGGGGAATTCTTAAATGTGATTCACTTGATTTTTTTCTTTCAAAAATAGAAATAGATACATTTAATAAATGTTCCACAAGTACACAAATGCACTCATTTTTGGCAACCACAACTTCCTCCTAGCATATAGTTGGTGTGGTATACAAGATCTACAATGTCTAGGTCAGGCTTTTTCAACCAGTGTGCCATGGCACACTAGTGTGCCGCGGCCAGTTGCAAGGTGTGCCGCGGAGTCAGAGCAGCTTCCTGCACCTTCAGAGTGATCTGTTGGCCCGGGCTCTTCTTAGAGGATCAGTCGTGCCCCAGTCAGTAGACCTATGCCTTGAAGACGCGGCAGTGTGACATCATAGGTCACAGCCACCACTTCTCACCACCCAGCCCACCCGCCTGCATACACATCTTCCAGTTCCCACCCGCATACAAAACTTTCCCTGCCCACCACATCCACTCCTACCTGACCGCCCACTGCTCAGTATTCGCAGCACCCCACTATGAACAACCCCCGTCACTGAGGGACAGGGAAGAGGACAGCTGACAGATAGGGGCTAATATTAGTTATCTTATTTCTCCTGTGGGGAGCAATAGGATTTATGTGGGGAGCAAAAGGATTTATGGGGGGAGCAAAAGGGTCTATGGGGGGAGCAATGTGAATAATTTAATAGGATTTATGGGGGGAGCAATGTGATATATTTCCCTTCGTAGGGCAGTGTATGTGTGGATTTTTTTTTACTGTGAGGGCCAATGTGTGTGTGGGTTTTTTTTCCTTGGAGAACTGATGGTGTGCCTTGGCAATTTTAAAATACTATTCGTGTGCCGCGAATTAAAAAAGGTTGAAAATCACTGGTCTAGGTCATTAGGCCGGCCCATATGGTCGACATGCATTAGGACGACATTTACAAGAGGTTGACATGGACAAAAGGTCAACCTATGAAAGGTCGACACCAGAAAAGTTTGACATGGACAAAAGGTCGACACGGCAATGGTTGACACAAAAATGGTCGACACACTTTGAGAAAAATGTTTTGTTTTTTTTTCTATCTGGGACCACCATTTAAAGAAATGTGTCCCTCATGGGCTCACTTCACTCGCCATGCTTCAGGTGTGGTGTCTCACTTCACTTGACACAAGGCTACTAAAGGTTATAATTTGTGACATGGTAGTCAAGAATGGAAAAAGTCCATAAACATGAACCCCTCCTCCCCAAAAAAATCTGTTGATTATGTGTGTGTCGACCATTGCCATGTCGATCATTTGAACCTGTCAACCTTTTGTCTATTTTAACTTTTGTCCATTTTTCCCAGTGTCGAACTTTCATATGTCGACATGTTGTCCATGTCAACTTAATGCATGTTGACCAAATGGGGTCAACCTATTGACTGTCGACCTAGATGTTGTTGACCTATAGTCGAGATCTCGCATATAGCAATTCATTTTCATGTTAGTTGGGGGGACAGAGGTCTTTATAGAATACTGTATAATATTAAACGAATACCTCTTTCAGACCACCACCTATGAACATGGGTTATTGGCACATGAGTGCACATAACTCGTGTTCAGGTGCGGTCTGAAAGGTGCAAGGGTTGAGCGACCTGGTATTTCAACCCTGGTCGCGAGCAGAGTTGAACTCGTGTTCAACCCGGCTCACAGGGCCTAATTCAGACCTGATCGCAGCAGAAAGTTTGTTAGCTAATGGGCAAAACTATGTGCACCGCAGGTGGAACAGATGTAACATGTGCAGAGAGAGTTAGATTTGGATGGGGTGTGTTCAAACTGAAATCTAAATTGCAGTGTAAAAATAAAGCAGCCAGTATTTACCCTGCACAGAAACAATATAACCAACCCAAATCTAACTCTCTCTGCAAATGTTATATCTGCCCCCCCTGCAGTGCACATGGTTTTGCCCATTAGCTAACAAATTTGCTGCTGCAATCAGGTCTGAATTAGGCCCACCGTGCAGTGTGAATGGGAGCTGGATCAATGCGACCCATTTCCCGTTCACTGTGTGTGTACAGGTGGTGCTTGGAGATCATGTGATCTGAGGCGGGTCGCACACTGGGAGCTCCCGTGTCAGGACCCCATGTGCGATCCGCCTCAGGCGGTCTGAAAGGGGTATAATTGTGCCCCCTTAGCATAATAATAATAATAATAATAATAAATGGATGCCAAAAAAGCTAAAATCTGGAAAATGAGCAAGAGCAGTCTCACATAAAATATATTGTTTTATTGCCACTTAATTTTAACTTATTGCTTGTTCTAATGCACATACACCTATTTCCTCCTCCGTTCTACTAAGCCCTAATTTCCTACTTTAAAATTTCCACTCTTCAATCTGCACAGCAGAAACTAAATACTCTGAGTGGAGGGAGCAGGACAGTTAGATCACAGGCTTTGAAGAGAAACCAATAAGCTTTCATGAGTAGCTGTGATCTCTAAGCTTTGCACTGCAGAGCAGTGGACAGTCTGATAGAACAATGAAGAACTTTGCAGAGTGAAAGTTCAAAACTGTGAAAAAAAACTTTCAGATGGTATGTTGTGAATGACAAAGAAATAAATGTGTAGATCCTTGATAGAACATGAACACAAGTAGTAGGTAATCCTTAAGAAATTAGATAAATCGGCTTGGAATATAAGAACATACATGTTCTGTGGTATTCTGGCAGAAACAGACGGCGCAAACACTGGTATAACTTTGTTGTACTTTTAGTGAATAATAAGAAAAGCAAGTTTAGCATCCTCATGAAAAGTGAATTAAAGCATAATAAACAAACTTAATTTTGGGCAGTTTGTACCTGTTACAATAATTAGACATTGTTAAGTACTGTATTGTTTTTCATAATTTCAATGTATCCAATAAATTTGTTACTGTGTTTTTTACAATCTTTAGCTGGGCCAGGCACAATGGTACAGCTGGGGACTAGCCTAACCGAGAAAGGTGACAATGAACAAGGACTGGATGAAGATGAGGTGCCCTTAATAGCACCTCTAGATGTCAACCAACTGGAGCAACCTTTTCCTGACAAGGTACCTTCCAGTGACATTGCAAGCCTTGTGTACAATCTCACAAATTACCATCTTTTCAGTAATAAAATAGTATAGAGAGCACTTTTTTGATCAAATAAAGATTTGCTATTTGGTAGTGACAGTTGCCTCACCCATTTTATATAAACTTTGTTATGTTTATATAAAGTTAATATAACGTTTATATAAATGTAATACTGTCTAAAGTTTAATTTTTTTTGTATTTTTTTAATTAGCCATGTCTGCTGTACCAAAAACTGCTTACAAGGCATGTGTTTCTTCAGATAAGGACTTGCAACACCAAGTTTGATATCTAATGCTACTTGTTTTGGTATTAAGAAACGGTTAACCTTAGGCAGCACAATAGTTTGAAAAGTAACAGCATGATGTACAACAAGCGTATAAAAAAAAAGGATGAAAAAATGGTATTACAATGTGTTAAACCCCGGCAGTTATTGCGGCCTTGATAAATATTATAAGGCTAATAAGGGCAAGTTTAAAAGATCAGAAATTAAAAAATGGCTTCAAAATCAAGATGCCTATACGTTGCATAAGCCAGCGTGAAAAACCTATAAAAGGAACATGATTTGCGTATTGGCTATAAATCAGCAATGGCAATGTGATCTGGTCTCACTCATAGACCTTGCAAAGTACAACAATGGCTTTAAATACATATTAACCATTATAGATATATTTAGTAAGTGAACATTGTCACGATCCGAGTACTAAGACACTATCTCCCTTCTGGTTGTATGCCCTCCGCGGCCTCCGCTGCCTTCCACGTGTCTCAGCATGCACTTGTTGTTTGACGTCTCCTGTCCTCTGCGGCCGGAGCCGCCATTACTACTATGTTTCTACATTGTGTTCCAAACCAGGTTTTCCATCTTACTTCCAGCATGGGCGCAGCCATGTTGGATGCAATCACATGTTCCAGCTCCTCCAATCTACTGGCTCTGAAATCTGCATAATTGCCCAGCCAATGCCTGCATAGCTGCAGGTATAAGTATCCTGTGTCTGGGCCAGATAGATGTCAGTGCTTCAATGGTCTTCAGTGTTTCCAGTGAGCAGTTCTTCCATGGACTTTCTCTGCAGTGCTTCATTTGTCTCCAGTGGTTCCTGTGTGCAGTCCTCTACAGATTCTCCAGTGAACTCTCCTGCATTCAAGCCTGACTCCTCTGTGTTACACTCTGTGGTGTAACACGACACCACTGTGATTAACCCTCTACAACATCACCTTACTCACCTGTGTCTGTATTCCGGCTTTCCAGCAGCCACTCTTCAACAACTACAGTTTTCCAGCGCACTCCAGCTTCTATTTCAATTTTCCAGCGAACCCTAGCTTCATTTACAGTTGACAGAACTTTTCTCTACATTCCAGGTTACTGGTATTAACCAGTTGCACACCTAAATTTCCACTTGTGACTTTCTATTGTTTTTGCACGTTTTATGACTTTCATTTAATAAAATCACTTAAAGATATTTCCAGTTGTCGTGGTCACGCCTTCGGGCATCCTTGCTACTGTCTTTACACATGTCCAGGAGTCCAATCGCTCCTCCAACATTCAGGTACCCGTCGACCCCTACAACTGAGGCTCCCAGTCATGGTCTCCAGCCCTCAGTTGTGACAGTAAGCACTGACCTAATGGATCCAGCCGGAGACCTGGCCCAAGCGCTTAGGCTGATACAAAAATTGGCAACCCGCCTTGAACGTCAGGAGGCTGCTCAGGACCATGTTGTTCGCTGTCTCCAGGACCTCTCCTCCCGGCTGGATGAAATTCAAGTGGCCCTCCGTGGATCAGGGGCGTCCAGTGTGCCGACTCCAGCGCCTCTGGTGGTGTCCCCACCCACCATACCTGTTCCTGCTCCCTATCTTCACTTGCCGACTCCTGCTAAATATTATGGATCCCCTAAAGCCTGCAGGGGTTTCCTAAACCAGTGCGAGATCCAATTTGAATTGCAACCCAGCAGTTTCCCTACTGACCGCATTAAGGTGGCATACCTTATTTCTCTTCTCACTGGTGCTGCTCTAGACTGGGCCTCACCTATATGGGAAAGGTCTGATGCTCTGTTGTCATCCTATGCTAACTTCGTGGCAACGTTCAGACGAATTTTCGATGAGCCAGGTCGAGTGACATCAGCCTCTTCAGAGATCCTTCGACTGCGTCAGGGGACGCGAACTGTCGGTCAGTATTTGGTGCAATTCCAGACCTTGGCATCTGAAGTCTCCTGGAATGATGACGCTCTTTATGCAGCCTTCTGGGGAGGGCTATCCGAGCGTATCAAAGATGAGCTCGCTGCTAGAGACTTGCCTTTAACTTTAAACGAGCTCATTTCCCTCTGCACTAAGGTCGATTTACGGTTCCGTGAAAGGGCTGTTGAACGAGGAAGATCCACATTTCCCAAGATTCCTACTGTTTCCATTCCTCGTCAGCCATCTCCGTCTAGGGAGGAACCTATGCAGATAGGTCGCTCTCGTTTATCTCAGGCAGAGCGTAGTAGACGTCTTGCTGAGCGTCTCTGTTTGTATTGTGCCGAATCTTCTCATGTTCTCAAGTCCTGTCCCAAGCGTCCAGGACAACCTCAAGTCCTAGCCCACCAAGGAGGAGACCAGCTAGGAGTGACGAATTTCTCTCCATTTCCAAGTAACTGCAATCTCTCCGTTTCTCTGCAGGTGGCTCAGCGTACTAAGAATCTCACTGCCTTATTGGATTCTGGAGCAGCCGGAAACTTTATTACAGAGAGGTTCATTAAGCAGTGGTCTCTACCCACTGAGAGACTGTCATCACCGATATCTCTAACTGCTGTGGACGGCAGTAGGATTCCTGATGCGGTGATTACCTCCAAGACCCTACCTATCCGTCTGAAGGTAGGGGATCAGCATACAGAGTTGATTTCTTTCCAGGTTATCCCCAGGGCCACCCATCCTGTGGTCCTCGGCCTTCCATGGCTACGTCTGCATAACCCTCAAGTTGATTGGAAGTCGACCCGTATCCTGACATGGGGTCCTTCCTGCTCTGAGACCTGTCTCCAAAAAGAGCTTCCAGTTCTTCTATCCTCCTACAAGTCTTCTGATGTCCTGTCTCCTCCGTGCCAAGACTCCAAACTACAGTTTTGTCCAGGGTCACCGAATCACAAGGCTGATGCCCTTCCCCGCTCCCGGGAGCAAGAAAATGAGTCTGAGTCTACTGTCAAGCATTATATTGTTGATCCAGTGGCGTTCTCCGCAGTGAGGATGGACTCTATGCCCCCGCCAGGGAAAAATTTAGTGAAGCCGGCTTTCAGGAGGAAGCTCTTGCATCGGGCACATTCCTCTCGCTTTGCCGGACACGCGGGCATACGCAAGACCTTAAAATTCGTTTCCAGGTCAAATTGGTGGCCGACCCTAAAAAAGGACATTGCTGAATTTGGGGCCTCCTGCCCAAAATCTGCCCAGCACAAAGTATCCCGCCAGTCACCCACTAGGCAACTGGTTTCCTTGTCTGTTCCTCATCGTCCGTGGGTTCATTCCTCGATGGATTCTGTCATGGATTCCCCACTCCCAAGTTGGCACAAGTCTTCTTCCAGAAGTTCCATTCCAGATGGCCAGGAAAACTTAAGAAGTGTCCTGGGGCCACTCCTAAAAGGGGGGGTACTGTCACGATCCGAGTACTAAGACACTATCTCCCTTCTGGTTGTATGCCCTCCGCGGCCTCCGCTGCCTTCCACGTGTCTCAGCATGCACTTGTTGTTTGGCGTCTCCTGTCCTCTGCGGCCGGAGCCGCCATTACTACTATGTTTCTACATTGTGTTCCAAACCAGGTTTTCCATCTTACTTCCAGCATGGGCGCAGCCATGTTGGATGCAATCACATGTTCCAGCTCCTCCAATCTACTGGCTCTGAAATCTGCATAATTGCCCAGCCAATGCCTGCATAGCTGCAGGTATAAGTATCCTGTGTCTGGGCCAGATAGATGTCAGTGCTTCAATGGTCTTCAGTGTTTCCAGTGAGCAGTTCTTCCATGGACTTTCTCTGCAGTGCTTCATTTGTCTCCAGTGGTTCCTGTGTGCAGTCCTCTACAGATTCTCCAGTGAACTCTCCTGCATTCAAGCCTGACTCCTCTGTGTTACACTCTGTGGTGTAACACGACACCACTGTGATTAACCCTCTACAACATCACCTTACTCACCTGTGTCTGTATTCCGGCTTTCCAGCAGCCACTCTTCAACAACTACAGTTTTCCAGCGCACTCCAGCTTCTATTTCAATTTTCCAGCGAACCCTAGCTTCATTTACAGTTTACAGAACTTTTCTCTACATTCCAGGTTACTGGTATTAACCAGTTGCACACCTAAATTTCCACTTGTGACTTTCTATTGTTTTTGCACGTTTTATGACTTTCATTTAATAAAATCACTTAAAGATATTTCCAGTTGTCGTGGTCACGCCTTCGGGCATCCTTGCTACTGTCTTTACGCATGTCCAGGAGTCCCATCGCTCCTCCAACATTCAGGTACCCGTCAACCCCTACAACTGAGGCTCCCAGTCACGGTCTCCAGCCCTCAGTTGTGACAAACATGGCCGGTCAGTCTAACATCCAAGATTGCTACAACAGTTGAAAACACTTTTGAAAAAATATTTAAACAGGACAGCGTGCCAAAAAAATTGCAAACGATCGTGGTAAAGAGTTTCTAAACAAGGTCCTAAAAAAAGTGTTAGAAAAATACGGTATACAGCATTTTGTGACCAACAACAATGTGAAAGCGGCCGTTATAGAGTGCTTCAATGGGACTTAAAAACACATATGTGGTGCTATTTTATAGCTAACAATACTTACAGATATATAGATGTTTCACACAATTTCATATGCAGTTATAATAACACTTACCATAGAACGATTAAGTGTACCCTGTACAAAGTGACCCCATATTACTCTTTGAGAATTTTCAAGACTTCATATGGCGATTACTCAATCGTTCTATGGTAAGTGTTATTATAACTGCATATGAAATTGTGTAAATCATCTATATATCTGTAAGTATTCTTAGTAACTGAGTGCGATAGTATTTGGGTATAATTGTGTGATTTGTAGGGGCATCTATGTTATCTATGAAGAGGAGCAGGATGTGTCTCGGAATGAAGTACGGAGACTGAAGACTCAATACTTCCATTGACTTTTAGTTCTTTGATTTAACTAGTGTAATTTTCCAATGACCATGTCATCTTGCATTCAGTATCCTTTCATAAATTCTTACAATATAATTTGCACCTTCATTCTCTCCTACTAGCTGATTGTAAAGACACGGACAGAGTATCAACTCCAGCAAAAGAAGAAGAGGAAGATGCATGTGCCAGGAATAAAGCGGCTGAACATTAACCTATATGATGAGGTCTCCGAAAAAGTTAAGGTACTATGAAAACTTTTATTTCATTTTTAGGTTTAACAATACAGTAGTAAGTAAATCTCTTTTTTAGTGTATTTAATTTAATACACCACAGTATCCACTTATCCAAACTGCTATTTCTGCATACATTGGTCATATCTAATTGCTGGAGCTGGTACTGGATTGCCACTGAGCTCTCTGGAAGGGTCCAGCAGCAATATAGAGCAATGGGAATGGCTACTGGGGAGATCAGCACTGGCTGTGCTGGCACATTTTCTGTGTAATAATTTCCAGCCAATACAGATGATGTCGGCTAGTAGCAGAAAGTAGATCTGAATAAGAATACCTTCCCTTGTACCATGTGCCCCCTGGGTCAGCCACTGTTGCTGCATTATAAATAAAACATTTTCTAATGTTTTGGTGCCCCCCTCCCTTCGAGTCCACCTATGTATCTTGGCCTAATTTAGACAATTTCTCTCACGCAACCAAAACTATGGTGTTTAGTTAGCGCACATGCACATACCACACATCCCTGCTTTCTCCATTTAAATGGATTCACATTATTACCTTGATGAAATTAAGTATGAGATTATGGTGTTAAGCTTGAGCTCCATTTATATCACTCAACATGGGTTTGGCATATTTGGGGGGGGTTTCAATGTGCGGACTAATATATTAAATATATTGAATAAAATATTCTTAATAATCTTTGTAACACTTTTTATAACTAAAGCTCTGAAGTATTCTTGGAATTAAAATTACAAATTCTAGTCCTGATTCTGTGATGTTTAGAACCTAAGGCCTCGTGTGGCCCATGTTACCAATTTTTCTAAGTATTAATAACTGTGCGTAACATAGATGCGAAGGCTACCTTGCATTTAGATGCTAAAATCCCTCTTGCTGGTGGTGGCGAATGTTTTTGTATAACCCCGCATGTCCAAAGTGACCCCATGTTACAAGCGGTGCTTCTCTGATTAGCGTATCTGGAGAAGCGACCGGCAGGTCCGTGACATTTTGACTTACAATATCATCTCTATGCTGATGATACTCAAATCTACCTTTCCTCCCCTGACCTCTCACCTGCTCTCACCTGTTCTCCTCACTTGTGTATCCAACTGTCTCTCTGCTATCTCTTCTTGGATGTCTCAGCACTTTCTTAAACTTAACATGTCTAAGACTGAGCTGATCATCTTCCCACCCTCCCGAATAACCTCACTCCCACAGTTTCATTATCTATCGATGGCACTACTATTTCCTCTAGCCCTCAAGTGCGCTTTCTTATAGTAATCCCTCTCCTTCAAACCACACATTCAGCACCTATCAGAAACCTGTAATTTTCATCTCAAAAATATTTCCAGGATCAGACCATTTCTTACCCAGGATGCCACCAAGACCCTTATACACTCACTGGTCATCTCCAGACTGGACTACTGTAATCTCCTCCTGACTGGCATCCCTAATACATACATCCCTAACACATACATCTCTCCACTCCAATCTATCCTCAATGCTGCTTCCCGGATCATCTTCCTCACCAAATGCACTACATCCACCTTCCCCTTCTTACTAGCCCTTCACTGGCTCCTCTTCCCCTTCAGAATCCATTTGAAGCTTCTCACACCCGCTTACAAAGCCCTCACCCACTCCTCTCCCAGTTACATCTCTGACCTTATCTCCCTTTACATTCCCGCTCGTCCTCTTCGCTCTGCTATTGCGCGTCGCCTCTCCTGCCTTCTGATTACCTCCTCTCACTCCTACCTCCAAGATTTTGCACATGCTGCTCCCTTTTCTGGAATTCTCTACCTCACCCGCTCAGACTCTCCACCTCTCTAACGGGCTCTCAAGACACACTTCTTCACCAAACCCAACCATCTCTCATCCTAAGCATTTTGTGGCTTACGCTGACTTTCTACCTCATATGTGTCGCCCCTGTCTGTGTGCCCCTCCTCTTTAGAATGTAAGATCTCACGAGAAGGGTCCTCTTCCCTCATGTGCTTTTACGCCTCTTACTTAACATATCATCTTTTTAATACTCCCTTTGATGGCATCAAATCCTTTGATTTTCTGCCACCCTGATACTTATTTCAGTGCTGTTTACTGATGCAGCTATGTTTATATACCCTGTACTTGTCCTATATTGTATTGAACTATAAGTCGTTGTCTTCATATTTTGCTTATTTGATAACTCTGTAATTGGGCGCTGCGGATCCCATGTAGCGCCATATAAATAAATTATGATAATAATAATAATGTGCGTGTGCATTTTTTTTTTCATGCAAAGCTTATGTGTTTTATTATTTTCCTGTGGGGGCCTGTGTGTATGTGTTTTTCATGCAAAGCCTGTGTGTTTTTTTCATGCAAAGGCCATACGGGCAATTTAATTGTTTCTTGCGGCAACCACCACTAGTGGGTGCCCAACAAAGCAATTCAATTGCTTCATTAAGGCACCCATTAGCCACAGGAGACACTTGTCTGCTCACAGCCTCCTGAGGTGGTGAGCAGAAATGTACAAAAAGTCTGTGGTTTGGGCTCCCTTTACGGGAGTTTCAGCACCCTAACCAGGACTTTAGACAGGTTTAGTTGCTATATGCAGCTATACCTGGTCTATTTGGGTGCGATAAACTAATGGACATCCAGAAAAATTGAACTGCTTCGACAGTTGGTGGCGAGCAATGCAATTAAATCACCCCATTATGTGTTCTTTCTCTTTCATGCGAAGCCTATGTGTTTGGTTTTTTCATGCAAGGAGTGCCAAAATCTATATCTGCCTACTCAAAATATTTGGCTCAGGCTGGTCTGAGTCTGCCTCTCCCTGGCATCATCCACTGCCTCTCCCTGTCACTTACTGCCTCTCCCTGTCACCCAGTGCCTCTCCCCATCATTCTTTCCTGTCACCCGCTGCCGCTCCATCTCCCACTATCTCTCCTCGTCAACACCCTCTCCCTGTCATCCTCTTCATCATGCACTGCCTCCCTCTGGCGTCACCCACTGCCTCCTCTGTCACCCATTCTGTGGTGTCAGTAACTAGCTCACCCTGGCATCACCCACTGCACTTCCTGTCTTCAGAAAAGCAGATTGAGGTGAGGAGCTGAGCAGTGTTGGGTCAGGGACGAGGCGCCAGGAGGTGGAAGATAGAACTGTCACTCGGAGCCAGTGTCTGGGAAGATGAGTCTGGCTCTGACTGCTGAGTGGAGTGGGTGAGGACTGAGGAAGCAAAGATTGGCATGAGCTGAGAAGTGGGTTATGAGGCTGTCATAAGGAAGTATGTTATTAAAATGAGGGTATGGCTTATAAATATGGCATTCCCTTTGAGGCCACACCCCCTGTTGTGAGGTCACACCCACTTTTCCAGGAGCAAAAAGAACCCATCCTCTTTCCTTGTCATGGTGCCCACCTGTCATATTGTTCTGGATCCTCCCTTGCCAATGTATAACTTTCTTCTGGAGGGTCCAGGGCCTGGGGCCCCCCAGTCTGGGCTAAGGCACTGGCGAGAACTGCTTTAGGCCTGGAAAGGACATCCTCTTCTTTAGACAAGTTAATTAACTTCAGCTTCCTGTTACCTTCCAAATCACATAAGCGACAAGCTATGGGGCAACTGTCTTGATTTTTATGAATCTGATGTTTCCTGAGAAGAGTAGGAACATTTTGAAGATTACAAAATTGATGAACTGGTTTCCTTTGTAGAAGAAGGATTAGGTCCGGCAACAGAAATATTTGGGCCCGGAACACGTATTTCCTTGGGGCCCCCCCCATCTACTCCTTTCAACACACTTCTTGTGTGTATATATATATATATTTATTTATGAGTGTGTTATATATGTGGGGGGTTTGGAGGCTGGCTTCAGGGGTGGACACTACCGGGGTTGGCTGGAGGGGAGCACTACCTGCATGGGAGCATACTATGGGGAGGGGGTTTGGTTGGTGGCTGGCTACAGGAGAACACATTGGGGGGAGGGGGTATGGAGGCTGGCTACAAGGGAGCACACTTGTGGTAGGGGGTATGGAGGCTGGCTACAGGAGAACACACTGGGGGTGGGGGAATGGAGGCTGGCTACAGGGGAGCACACTGGGGGGAGGGGGTATGGAGGCTGGCTACAGGGGAGCACACTGGGGGGGAGGGGGTATGGAGGCTGGCTACAGGGGAGCACACTGGGGGGAGGGGGTATGGAGGATGGCTACAGGGGAGCATTATTTTCCTGTGCGGGCCTGTGTGTGTGTTTTTTTTCATGTAAAGGCTATAGGGGCGATTTAATTGTTTCTTGCGGCGACCACCACTAGTGAGTGCTCAACTGGGGGGAGAGGGTATCATACTATGGAGAGGGGTGTGTGGTCGCTGGCTACAGGAGAGCACACTGGGGGGGGGGGGTGTTCACACGTTATATCTGCCTCACCTGCAGTGCACATGGTTTTGCCCAACTGCTAACAAATTTGCTGCTACGATCAGGTCTGAGTTACCCCCCTAATTCAGACCTGATCGCAGCAGCAGCAAATTTTTTCTCTAATGGGCAAAACCATATGCAGTGCAGGAGGGGCAGATATAACTTGCGCAGAGAGAGATTTGGGTGGGGTGTGTTCAAACTGAAATTTAAATTGCAGTGTAAAAATAAGCAGACAGTATTTACCCTGCACAGAAACAATATAACCCACCCAAATCTAACTCTCAGTCTCTGCACATGATACATCTTCCCCACCTGCAATGCACATGGGGGGTCATTTCGACCTGTTTTCAGGGCGTGGTAAGGAAAATGCAGGCGTGTCCAGCAGAATGGAGGGCGGATGTCTGACGTCAAAGCCGGCAAATCCAGCATCGCAGTGATCGTCGCACAGGGTAAGTAGGTATAGGCCTAGTCTTCTTCTGCTTTAAATTTTTTTAAGCTTAGCAGGGCTGTACAAGCGATCGCAGCCCTGCTAAGTTAAAATACACTCCCCAATAGGCGTGTACTAGTTGATCGCAGCAGCAGCAAAATGTTGCTGGCTGCGATCAACTCTGAATGACCACCCTGGTTTTGTCCATTAGAGAACAAATTTGCTGCTGCGATCAGATCTGAATTAGGCCCTGTGTTTTTTGAGCCTAAGATTTCTGCCTAGCCATTGTAGCTAGATTTGTGTTGCGAATTTGTTTCTCTCAATTTCCAAGGGATAATCCGTATATCTGAAAAAAAGGAAATAGAACCATACAATAGTGTAATACAGCAATGTAAAATTGTTCTACAACAGGTGAGTATTAGAAGAGAAAGGTGCAAACAGTCTCATCAAGGAGATCAAGATTCCCTGATTTCGTTAGATCACCTAACGTGTGATGAAATAATGACTGCTGTGTAAACTCATACATGTATGCTTACTTCATAAATGTCAGTATCAAGCCCATAAACAGGTTTCTTTGCAACTTCTAGTTTTTCCACATTAATAGATCATGTCCATCTTTTACTCTAATCTGTAACTGGACCTCAGGTTTTTTTTTTACATGGTCATTCTTATTTGCTGTAATTAGTTTATAGAAAATGTATATATGATGGTTACATTGCTTGAATATCAAAGTGTGGTATTTAAGAACTCTCTCTTCAAATCTCGTTGGATGGAGAGAAATGACCAACAGGCCTATGCTTTGCTCTGACAAAGTATGTAGTTGTAGGAAGCCTGCTCCAAAATCCTGCTGTTAAGCCCCATAGTGTAAGGGTTCTGGCTCTCTTCCTCTATTCCCCCCAGCAGCAGCCTGGTGATCACAGCCTGCCATGCGCAGTAACAGCAGCACCACCTCCTTCTTTCCTTCCTCCACACAAGTGCGATACTCAGTTGTTGGAGTACAATTTTACATTGCAATATTACACTATTGTATGGTTCTATTTCCTTTTTTTTTCTACATATATACGGAGTATCCCTTGGAAATGGAGAGGAACAAATTTGTGTCATCAATTCGTTGGACTGTCCGAAGCGCATGTGAGATTGTTACAATTTATTTGCATCTGTATATCCATGTAAGTTTGGTGACTT